>NC_135325.1:17043352-17353806 GCF_048772815.1 Callospermophilus lateralis
TTTTATTTTTTTATTGGTTGTTCAAAACATTACAAAGCTCTTGACATATCTTCTTAAGAAATGAATTTTAAAATCTCTGATAGCTCCCAAGTCAGGATTGTCCTCTATTTCAAAGTAGCACACTGCTGAGAAACATAGGATCTTAGTGTATTGTGCTCACTTCTGGCATCTATACTTAAAGCAATTATTTTAAATTTTATTTTTGTGTCACCCATTGGTTTCTTCATTATATCTGAAAATAACTGTTAGCTCCCAATATCTGTACTGGATTTCAGGTTAGATTTTTTTCTTTTATAAGATAGGATTCAAAGCCACTGCTTTCAAAAGCCAATTCTTTTACACATACATAATATTATATATTAGTGGAAAGAGGTGATGGAATCATGATATTTCATTAACTGCCACTTGATCCCTTTTAGCCCTTATTAGATTTTGGGAACTTTAAGGACCTTAAAAGAAATTTAAGCTAGATCATATTTTTTTTTCTCCTGGAGATATTAATTTTGGAGTATACAATAATATAAAAGGAGGTACTAGGGATAGTAATTATTTTTTTACTTTTAAATGCTAAATATGTATATATATATATATATATATATATATATATGGACAATGAATATTTGTACATATATCATATATATATCATAATTGTGTGTGTATTTATATATATACACACACACATATACATGAAAAATATTTGTGTGCTAACTCACTGCTAATTCTTTCCAGTAGCATATAGAATAGATCAATGAATTTGATGTTAAAAGATGTGAATTCTAATCCTACTCCTGCCACTAACTAGATAATAGATCTGGAAAAATCATTGTCTTCATTAGGCATTGGGTTCCTCAAGCCATTGAAAGAAGTAACTGTATGGGAATTGTTTGTACAATATGTTCTGTATACATGGTATATGCTGCTGGGTTACCCTTGTCAGAGAAAACTAGATTTTTTAAGTCCATATAAATATTTTCTTCATGGGAAACAGTAATTGATTGTCAAGTCTCAGTTATAAATAAAACTTTTCTCTGTACACATGCATGTTCTGTCTCACTAGCCATTTTAATAAGCATTGAAATCAGCAGTCATAAGTTTTTGCCTAGACTGCAGCCCATCTGTTATAAATAATAAAAGCCAACTGAAATATGTGCTAATGATTTTACCCTAAATCCTGTAGGAGCATTCTCCTTACCCCATTTACCCCATTCCACACTATTTCCCTGAAGGCAGAGAGATATAGCAGTCATGTTACAAGTTTGATGATGGTGGAATGCACTCTTTGTTTTGAGAGTGTGCAAATTCCCCTCAGGGAGAATCACATGTTTATTAATGTGTCACAAGATGCTTGCTTCTTGTTAGCTCTTCTCAATAAATAGGACTATAGTGTTTATTGAATGTTACTTTATTTTTAGATATTTAAATCACCTTCTTATGAACAGAAACAGTAAACAAGTATTAAAATATTGAAAGCAATTTGAAAATAGTGCTATCTTGGGGAGTATGGAATTCCAAACATTACCAGACAGTGGTAAACAGTCATCTCACTGGTCTAAGGAACAAAAGTAAAAAAATGAGAATACCTAAGAGTGCTCATCTGGTATCACTTTCTGATGATTAGGAGTTACTTCCATGTATAAAAGAGAAAGAGGCAATGGCTGGCTTGGGGAGTCCACATGTTTCTTCAACTTCAGTCATTCTTGTCCAATCCACTCAGATATCCCAAATGAAAAGTATTAGAGCTTTTCTGTTTTGCTATACTTCATACTAATTGTACACACAAAAAGCTGAAGACATCACATAATGATATTTTCTAATATACCTCCTGAACAAAACACTGTGTTGCTATACTGTAGAATGGAAATATAAAGAAAGTGGAAATAAAGAATGCAGTTCTGATAGTAAGATCTCACACTTACTGAGTGCTCACTATAAGACAGGCACTGTTTCTAATCTAATATTTTACAAGTTCTAACATGTTTGATTTTCACAGTAGCCTATGGTGTCTTTAGCATTATTTTGTAGTTATAGAGATGAGGAAAAGGAAGCCTAAGGGTCCAAGAAACATTCCCTAGTTTTCAAGAATAATCAGTGATTGAGCTGGAATCTGAATCGCTTCAGTTGGGCTTTGTCATTGATGTTCCTAACCCATCCCTACCTATGTAAAAACATGCCTGGTATTTGATACAAGGAGGTATTATACATTAGACAAACTAAGCAGTCATTTGAGGAGAGAGAAACCCTAAGATTTATGTGAAAGGTTCCACATTTGAAAATACTTATTTACATATTCATAAGTGTCTTAGAGTCAATAACTTAACTTAAATAATTATTATTTCTGAAAAAGTATAAGCTTACAATGAGCTTGGAAAGAGTATTCTCTAGTTTGTATTGGAATAAAATTAATAAATAATGCATGGATAATATTGGGTGCAACCCCAGAAGGGATATGTTTTTCAATTGAGTGTGAAGCTCAAACTCAAATTTAGCACACTTTCTTTTCTCTTAAAGCTGTTTCTTTTTCAGTATTTTCCATGTTGAAAGATTGACTCTACCTTTCATATACTTAATTGAAAAAAAGTATCCATCTTGCATGCCTTTCTGTTTCCTCGCAGTTGTATTGATTTAACATCTTAAATATATTTTGAACATGACCCTTTCTACCCCAATACAAATTACCTTTTTTGAGGGTTGTCATTTTTTTTCCTAAATGAGTTTATTGCTTTCCAATTGGCCTTACTGCATTTAGTCTTCCTTCCAATTCAATCTATTTTTTCTCATTATTTGGAAATAATTTTCAATATCCATATTTCATCATTTTCAAATATAAAGTCCAAACTCTTTGAAGCAGCTTACATGATTTTCATTCTTGCTCTTGTGCACTCTTCCAGTCTCAGGTCTTTTGTAACTACTTTATACTCCAGCCATATCATGTTATTTGTAATTCCTTAAACATATCCAGTTGTTCTATACCTTCCAGCATCTAAATATACTATTGCCTGAAATGGCCCTCCTCAAAATTGCTAAATTCTTACTCATTGTTTAAGACAATCCAAGTATCACCATTTATGAAGTCTTAATGTTTGTTTCCTTGAAACCACTTTGGTAGTATATATGTTTTGTAGTATATATCACATCAAATTTTTCAATTGTTTTCTTTCTTTTTTTAAGAGAGAGAGAGAGATAGAGAGAATTTTTAATATTTATTATTTTTTTTTAGTTTTTGGCGGACACAATATCTTTGTTTTGTATGCGGTGCTGAGGATAGAACCCAGGCCGCATGGATGCCTGGCGAGCGCGCTACTACTTGAGCCACATCCCCAGCCCCTCATTGTTTTCTTATATATATTTTTTCTTGAATTTTGGAAGGCTGAGGATAGGAAACATCTTCTCATTCTTGCAAAGTCCCTAAACTCTCAGGACTCTTTTTGGACTTCTGAATAATATTCCTTAATGGTTAATTGTTTTACCGATTAAATACTTGAGATCTACTTGTAGGCCAGAAAGTATAGAAAGATGGAGATGTGTACATTCAAAAAGAATCTTCTAATTTTTCTAAATATTCTTTGTTACTGTAACACTAAATAACTAATTTATTTTCTGGTCATTCTCATATTTATTTAGCATTATTAGCATTTAAGCAAAGCAAGGATCTAAATCAAGGAGCTGCTTAAATATCAGAGAATCTTGACTTCATAAGGAAGAGGTCCATTTACACAGAAGTGGAGGAAAAAGGAACCACCATCACTGAGTACCTATGACAGGATTTACAGGATTCTATTAATACCCTGTGTAATACTCAAATAAGTACTCTCCTTCACCCCACCCCAGGCTCAGAGGAGTTAAATAAATTGCCCACTTTTGCAGAGATAATAAGCAACAAACAAAACTCAAATAACAGAAATTTGATGGCCAATTACATAAATTAGCACTTGGACTCTTACCAAATGGAAAGTTCTCTACCAAACATTATACCTGATGTTTATTTATTTCCATTGTCCAGCATCATGCATAAAACATTATCAGTGTTCATTGAATGGCCACAGACTTACATAGCAAGCATAAGTACTGCAATTTACACATAAATTTCACTCATTAACTCCTAATTATTCAAAAAAAATATTTCTATTCTCACTTATCCAAGTTATAATTTTGACTTTGGAGCCAGGAAAAAACAATGAGGTGCTGAATTAATGACCCAGTTGTGTAGAATATGTCTATGAGCAAAGAGTTGTTCTTATGATACTTTAGAATGCTTTTCTCTGACAACCTGAACTCCAAGTCTCAAGCCAAATATATATGGATGGGGAAAGATTATGATTTCACAATACTATGTTTGGGGGGGGCACTCAAGCACTGAGCCCCATCCCCAGCCCTATTTTGTATTTTATTTAGAGACAGAGTCTCACTGAGTCACTTAGCACCTCGCTTTTGCTGAGGCTGGCTTTAAACTCGAAATCCTCCTGCCTCAGCCTTTGGAGCTGCTGGGATTACAGGTGTGGGCTACCAATCCTGGCCCTTACTTTTTGTTTTGGGAAGTATACTAGAGATTGAACTGAGGGTACTCTACCAAGGACCTACATCTCAAACACATTTTCTTTTTATTTTGATGCTGGGGATTGAACCCAGGGCCTTGGGCATGCCAAACAAGCACTCCATCACTTAGCCACATTCCCCAGATCTAAAACACATTTTAATTTTTATTTTGAGGCTGGGTCTCACCAAATTGCTCAGGATAGCCTCCAACTTGCAATCCTCTTACCTCAGCCTCCTGAGTACCTGGCATTACAGATGTGCACCACCATGCCTGGTTAATTTTTTAGAATATTTTATGCCCAGACTCAATAACATTTCTTACTAGTAAGACAACCAGTAATGCAAGTCTTGAGCAGCATTAATCCTGCCCTTTCATTGTACTTAATAGGTCTGTTTTCAGTGCTGGGGTTGTGGCTCAGTGGTACAGCACTCACCTAGCATATGTGAGGCCCTGGGTTAGATCCTCAGCACCACAAAAAAATAAATAAATAAAATAAAATTATTGTGCCCAACTACAACTAAAAAATAAATATTAAAAAAATGGGTCTGTTTTCTACTTCTCTGTTGAGTTTGACAATTTTAGCATAACCCAAAGCTTGACTTTCTTCCTGACCTAAATTTTCCTTTATTCCTTTTATTTTCTAGAAAAAAAAATCTTCATTAAATACTTTTCATACTGAACCTGGATATAAAACAAAACTTTTTTTTTTCCCTAGCAAATATAAAATATACAGTTAGCATTACAGGACCAAGTGTTGTTTAGTTACATGACAAGAGGGAACCCTGAAGAATATGCCAAGAAAAAATAAAATGAGTTAAACAATGGACTTTCTCCTTCTTTTTTTTTTCCTGAGTGATTTAAACACTCTGTGTTGGCAGCACTTGATTTTTGTTCACAGTGGGTCACCATATTTATTCTGTTTGTTACAGAAACTCCACTTACTGTATGAAAGTATCCATCTCACTGACAGTGGGTGAAAATGACACTGGACTCTGCTACAATTCCAAGATGAAATACTTTGAAAAAGCTGAACTTAGCAAAAGCAAGGAAATCTCATGCCGTGACATAGAGGATTTTTTGCTACCAACCAGAGAACCTGAAATCCTTTGGTATAAGGTATGGATCGTGAATGAATTTATTGCCTATAAATAATTTAATGTGTATCTTATTCTGGGTAAAATTGATAAAAATTAAGTAGGTATGATATAGTTCAGTTCTGTTTTCCTAGAATGCTACAGCAAGTTGTGTTGGTCATTTTAAAACTGTGACTTTAATAAATAGCATATTGGTTAACATTTGTATTGGTATTCTATTATAATAAGTTGCTATTTTTATATCTTATTTAGGGACAATTCTTTCAATTCTATTATAGTATAGGTTGATAATTTCAGGAATTAAAATATGTTGAATATTGATTTAATAGCTCTTCATATTAGCATTATAAAATATCTCCAAACTAGAGAAAAATAATTGATTTACTTCTGTGATAATATGATATAGTAATTTTAATTAGATTTCCTATTTAATGAATATAACATTGTCCAAATTCTAATCTAATCTAAATGTATATAAAAGCCTACATATTTAAAAGAAATAACATCTGAGAATATTTTGTACCATTATGAAAATAGTATTAAACTTATTTTCTTTAAAAACAAAAAGAAACTTTAAAATTAAAGACAATATAGTCCAATCCCCTTTTTCCATATCATATCAATAATATTCATTGAAACTCCATAATTTATTACACTTTTAAGCTTATGTATGCCATTTAAGAATTTTTTTTTTTTTTGCTTTGGATGTACTAAACAAATAGAGTATTGATGTGAACACTTTTATGGAATATTTTATCTGTGTATTAAAGATTCCTCATGTTAAATTTACTTTGTCTAACTTGCTAGAAGTTGGACTTGAGGAAACTGGGCCTCTTAATAACTAGATCCACAAATGTCAGTCTCAGAATAGGAGCCCTCATAACTGATTGCTCATGAATTCAAAATCTGTTAAAAATAAAGCAAGAAAAAACCCTTGAACAATTTCAAAAGGATTTTTCCAAAATTAGCAATGCTCTTCTCTGAGTAAGATTTAATTTTGATTCTTTATAATGGGCAATGGAGAACTCAGAAGATCAAGGGAATGGTTGAAAATTTTTTTGATTTGTCCCTTTGTTTTCTATTCCTAGAGATGTTAAACAGCACTCAAAATTAGCAACACTGATTTCTGTTCCTTGGGAATGTGGTTTTTTTAATTTATTTTTTCATTTTTATATTTGAGTATTTCTAATTTTTGATACTTAGAAGTTTTCATGCCTTCAAAAGGCAAATTGTGAACAAGTCCTGATGATTGCTACAAGGGGAGTGATAGTAGAGAAATTAGACCCAAGTTCTCTCAAACCAAATATTGTTCTAATCGTATGTCTATGTGGTCATTCAGCTGCTAGATACATAACTAATAAATTGATATTACAAGTTCTATCTCTTTCATCACCTTCTGTAAAGAGCATCTCAAATTTTGCTGAAAGATGAGAGGCTATATACACTGACAAACATTTGATTTAAAAATAACTGGGTTCATATTGGTGCTTTAGTCGTGTTTCCACTATCACCACAATCATTTTGACCTCAAGCTATAAAGACCATAGTAATTGGTAGAGATACATTTATGTAGAAATTAAAAGTCTTATATTTCAGATTATATTTCCATTATTAGGACTTGACATCTATAGTCTAAATAGCTGAGATTGAAAGATGAATGCTAAAGTAGAATACTATGAAATAATTATTCTGGCTAAATATAAATTCCATAACTCAGCACAAGATTTATGCAGTTTTGACAACTTACATAACTAATGTGAACAATAGAATGTGTATTTTGATATAAAATAGCTGGATAATTGCCCCTCACAAGTATACAGAAACATTGAGCCACATAAAATCATGACATGCAAAAATTTGATCTGGCAATAAAATTTTTTACAAATAGTATTTTCTTTCAATAGCGTCAAAGGTGTTAAGCTTTTTAATTTTTTTATCCTCATTCCATTGATTTCAAATCTGGCTGGGGGATATGGACTTTTGTTTTGGCAAAAACAGAAATCTCCTGAGCCAATGTCATTATAATCCAAAGCTTAATTCAGAAACCATAATTTAGTAGGTCTATCAAAAAGGAAAATAGATATTTATGGGAGTATAAAACCCTGGCATAAAATGTTGGCAATATCTCTAATGGATTATAGAATATACATGCTATGAAGAGATTTTATTTTTACTAAATTAAACATCATTTCAAATATTTGTACATTCATATATTTAAACTATTTTATAATTTAAAACTTTCTACTTTTCATTAAAATAATATACTTTGTGTTTTCTCTTATTAATATCAGTATGATTAATTTCATAAACATCAAATGTTAAGCATTTGCTTTTAAATTAAGTTAGGAATAATGAACATATATGTCTTTTCTCATAATTAATGAATAAGGGGCTGGGGATGTGGCTCAAGCGGTAGCGCACTCGCCTGGCATGCGTGTGGCCCGGGTTCCATCCTCAGCACCACATACAAACAAAGATGTTGTGTCCGCCAATAACTAAAAAATAAAATATTAAAATTCTTTCTCTCTCTCTCTCTTCTCTCTCTCTCTCTCTAAAAAAATCTATTCTTTAAAAAAATTAATAAATAAGTACATATCTAATGTAGAGATGCTAAACTTACTAACATGCCTCTTTCTAAAAATACTGTTTTCAAATTGAGGTACCTGATTTCCCAGAGATTTAAAAACAGAATGAAATTATTTAACATTAATTTCAAAAACTTTTGTCACTTAAAAATTATAGGTTTAGAAATTACCATTATAGTGATTTAAAGAACCTTATTTTTCAATACTACATGTACTACCCAAAGTTTATGTTCTTTATGTAGGAATGTAGGACAAAAATATGGAGGCCAAGTATTGTATTCAAAAGAGATACCTTGCTTATAAGAGAAGTCAGAGAAGATGACATTGGAAATTATACCTGTGAATTAAAATATGGAGGCTTTGTTGTGAGAAGAACTACTGAATTAACTGTTACAGGTAATCACAGTTTTTAGTATTTCATTTGCAAGTAATGAAATTATAATTTTAAGTTAAATTTGGGGCTGCATATTGATTTTTTTTAATCTATGCTGTGAAAAAGCACTCAACCAAATGCTAAGTGGATTCCTATAGGTGAAATTTATTCCTACTTGCTTTTAAATCATCTCATGCTGAAATACATTTGAAAGGTTAAAGAGAATGTGTTTAGGGAATTATAGAAATGCTAGCTTTTTAAAGTACTTGAAATAATAAGTTTACAATTTCAGAAAATTATGCTTATATTTTGTAGTGGTATCATTTTGGGAAACATTTTCTAGAGTGATGAAATTGATGTATGAAATCTACCTCTATGTTCTGTTTTATTCCAAATTAGAAAAACCATTTTTCTCTTTTCTTCATTTATCTCTCTATAAATCTGACATATGTGATCTTATGAACTGGAGGTTGTAGGTGTATTCACCAAATAATTATGTAAGAAGCATTACCTAGCATTGTTCCTGTGTCTGGTTGTTAAAGTGGGAAGACATAAGTACAATTTTAAGAACACTGCCTATAGTCATGAATCTACAACTCACTTGTCTTGTGATCTTGGTTTAATCACTACAATCTTCAGAATATTAGTTTTAAATGTATAAAATGATATAACATTGGCCTTATTTAATAGAGGTTTCTGCAAGGATCAAATGATGTAATTTACTATGTATAAATTAAGTATATAAAAGTAGGATTATATCAAAATGTTCATAATTTTGGTTGTGAATACAATTGTATTAATAATTTTGTTCACTTTATTGTAAAACCACTTTCTAAAAACAGTTCCATATGAAAATGCCAGGATGGGGGTGATAGGAGCAATATTGAGTAGAGAAAGACATTATTTGAGAATTCTTATTGAGAGAGATGAGTGATGAATTTTTTAGTATGGTCATATTTATGAAGCACATTTAGAAAATCATAAAAACATTAATTTAAATTAAAGAGGCTTTGATTTGTTTATTGATTCACATAAAATAATTTTCCTCTATACAAAAATGTTTTGTGATATAGATCTCATAAAAATCACTTTCTTTTAAATCACCAAGTTATGATATATTAGCTGAAAACTTCTTTTGGTTTCATGGAATTTAATTGATGAATAATAATTATTTTGATAGAAGGAAATTTTAATTAAATAAATATGGTGCTCTTTGGCAATACTTTTTATAAATATTAGACATAGTAAACAACTTACACTTGCAAAATATGATAGAGTTGAATACTAAAAACAAATTTAATTTCTGATTTGTATTATGTACCTACCATAAACATGTCTATAACTTGCAATCATTTGGTTTTCAGTTTTGTTGTGTTGAATAGTGTCTGTATAAGAAAATTCAAATCAACACTTTTATCATTTTACCTTTATTTTAATGGGCCAGTAGAAAATATGACTGGCTATACCTTAAATATTGAAGATTTCTTTCTATTCATTATTTTACTCTGTTTATACTGAAGAATTTTTTCCAAGCAGTAGGAATTGAGGCAAACAAATTTTAAAATATTAAGGAACAGATACATTCTGAATAGAAATAATAAGCATTTCTAGTGTTTATTCTTCTGAATGTAGAATTCATCCTTGTTAAGCACATTTTTTTTCCTTTCTAGAAATACTATAACTCTTAATCGTTAGCCATATGAGATAAATAGAAAGTGGATATTCAGTCCTAAAAGGTCAAACAATTTACATAAGGCTTAATTGGTAGAACCAAGAACAGAATTCTTCTATCCTAAATGATATTGAGGAGCACTATACTTTCCTAATCTTGCTTCAAAATTTCATAGTTTTTCTCATGAGAAAATAAAGAATATTTAAATCCTGACATTCAAGAGAAAATTAGTAAAAGTTATAATGAAAGTTTTCTTCAACTTATTCATTCAACTTATTACCATAATTCCATATTAAATAGTATTACTGGTGACACTTTTGGGCAAACAGATTACAAAGTTCATTTTGAGTACATATGAATCTCTTAGTAAATGGAGAACTCCATGCCATAGAATTAAAACACTATGTATTAAAATGCATTTTAGAAATTGAGAAGATATTTTGTGCATAGCATTGATTTAAATGGTGTAATTGTATAGCACATTTACTTTATAACCAAATTATATAGTAATTCTTAAGATATAAATTCTGTCCTTCAGTAAAGCAACAAAGGTGAAAAGTTTTGATGAAGAATCAATGTATTTTTATCTTGGTTTTCTGTATATCATTGTCATATCATTATATTGTACTTAATATAAATGATATTCCAAGCATATCATTAAGTTTTAGTGGAATTGCATTAAGCTGATGATAAACAAATATTTTAAAGTTTGTTGGAACATCTCTTTAAAAATAAAAAAAAATCTATATGTGGAAAGGAAATTTCTGGCTAAAGAGTCTAAATGTACAGGGTGCAGGAAATATTGTTAGGGATAATGGCTGATTCTTCCCTTATTGAAAGTGTATCACATGTAATGGAATAATAAATCTACCCAGCATTTTGGGTACTTCAAATATTCTTATATTTAAAAATTAAAATTTTCTCAGGGTCATCTCTACCCCCAACTGTCTTTTCTAAGTCTTAACTATACTCAAGTTTTTACTGTTCTCCATATATCTTTCCTGTGAACCCTTACTCATACTGTTTTTCCATTGGAAGGTTTTTTCTTCCATTTGATCACAGGACTGATGTTTATGCTTTCTTCAAGGCACAACTAAAATGTTACCTCCTCTTTGAGGCAAGCAGTCCTCACTTTGATGGCACTTTTAGCATCCTACTGTGGTACTTAGCACATTGTTTTACAGCTATTTGTTCACACACATTCCTGCTTTTCTCTAGGGATGTGAGCATCTTAGAATCAAGAACAATCTCTCTTTTTTATTTTTTTCAATTAATTATACAGAACAGCAGAATGCATTTCAACTCAGTGTACGCAAAAGGAACACAACTTCTCATTACTCTGGCTCTACAGGATACAGAGTCACACCATTTATGCAATCATACATGTACATAGGGTAATCATGTTTATTTCACTTCACCATCTTTCCCACCGCCATATCCCCTCCCTTGCCCTCAATCTCCACTGCCCAATCCAAAGTTCTTCCATTCTTCCCTTGCCCCCCAACCCTACTATGGATCCGCATCCATATCTTTTTTTACAATTTTAAATAGGCATTTGGTTTTAGAATAGGTTTAGATTTACCAAAAAATTTCAAAGATAGTAGAGATCCCATATACCCATATCCAATTTCTTCTATTTTTACTATCTAACATTAGCATAGCACATTTATTACAACTAAAGAAGTAATGATGATACATTATTATTAAAAGTTGTCAGTTTATTCATTTTTACTTATTTTTTGCCTAACATCCTTTTTCTATTCCATGATCCTATTCAGGATAGGACATACATTTAGCTGTCATGTCTCAAGATTCTCTTATCTGTGTCTTTTTCTTACCTTCCTCATTTTTGATGAACTTTATATTCTGAGTAGTGACCACGTTAATTTTTAGAATGCCCTATTTATGGGAAAGTTAAAGCTGATTTTTTTCACAGTTTTGCTAGGGATAAGTGTTCTTGAAAAGAAAATCAGAGAGATAAAATCACAACATATCATACTATCAACATGACTTACCATTGTTGATATTGACCTTGGTGACCTAACAGTCTTTGTCAGGTTCTTCCACATAAATTGGGCTTTCCATCTTTCCATACTATATTTTTTAGAAGAAAATTTATTTTTAGAAGAAAGTTATTTTTAGAAGAAAGTTATTGTATTTTTAGAAGAAAGTTATTATATTGTATTGTATCACATAAGGAGTGAGGAGTTTTGCTCCAATTCTTGAGAGCAGGGTAGCCATATAAATTATGTGGACTTCTACACAAGACATGTCTATCCTCCCACACATATCTGTTTATCCAATTGTCTATATCACGTATAAACTCATGAATATTAATTTTGAATTTTTTTTATAATCCATACAGTTTTTTAAAATTTTGTCCCTCAAAATGTTTCAATTTGTCCACTAAGACTTCTTTAAATTGGCTCCTCAGTCACTTTAGCATACCCCCATCATGTACATCTGTGTGTTTAAGCACTTCCTTAATTTCTGGTTCTAGAAAATGTTCCACACACATATTGTGTACTTATTGTCCAAGACCTAGTATCAGATATTTTTTTCCAGAATTCATGGACATTTAATTGGGGAAATGTACTGGAAACTAATATCTACATCTTGGGATATTTGTTGCTACTCATTGGTTATAGTTTGGTATAATAGCTTCTAAGCCCTTTCTATAAATTTTAAAATATGTAACCATTTGTATTTATAATAAATTAAACCTAAGTTCATACTAATGGTTCCAACTCTAATTCATTAGCATGTGAATTATTCTAGCCTCTACCACTTGTTCATCTGTAAATTCTCAATTAAATCTTGAGAAAACTGGTTCCCATCATCTTTCATCCAGTTACCTAATTATTCTCTTCCAATATAGCTGTTTAGTGAAATTGGAATTTTTAACCTATATCTAATGAGGGAAACAACTTTACCCACTGGAGAACAGTACATATATTTCATTTATTTTGGCTTTAGTCTTAGAGCCTTCACCCATTTCTTATTACTTAGGTCAGAATCTTTTCCCTAATTAAGACTATAGCACAGATTAATAATATAGTTAAATTGTTTTATTATGCTTTGTGTTCCATCCGGGGGACCTCTAATCTCCTGAATGATGTCTTTAGACTTTTGCATTCATTGAGCTTCCCTATTTGTGCTATAAATTTCTATGGGATTTAGCATCAGAGATGCATAATTTCATGTATCAGTGTCAAATGCATAATGTCTTATATCACACAGAATAATTTCAACACCCCAAAAAGAATATTGTACTTACTCTGTTTAGCCCTCTCCCTCTCTTCTGAAACCTGCAAACCAGCAATATTTTTATCATAACTATAGTTTGCTTTTTCTAAAGTATTATATAATTCGAATCACATAGTATCACTTAGTAATATGCATTTTCCTGCTGTTTTCTGCCTTCTCTAATTTTAATTGAACATTTAATGTTTCAATTTTATCTCTTATTTTTAAAATAATTTTTACATTTATTTTATTGGTAGTCTTCAGTATTCCAATACATGTTTTAAACTGATCTCATTCCACTTGAACAAAAACCATTACATCACCTTATGATAGAATACTCTGTTCTTCTCTCTCATCCTTTATGACATTATTTTGATTGATTTTAACTTATTCATGTACCATAATCACACAATCTATTGTTACTATTATTACTTTAAACAAAAAAATATCCTGTAGAACATTTTGGAACAAGAAAAATAAAATATGTTCTCTTACCCTCATTTCCTCATTCTCTGGTACTTTTTCTATATATTTTACTTATACCTGAAAAATCTTCCTTTAACTTCTTCCAGTCAAGGTCTAATGTGATGTATTCTCTAAATTCTTTTTGTTTTGTTTTGTACTAAGAATGACTTTATTTTTCTTTCCATTCTGATTGATGATTTAGGTAGATATAGAATTCTATATCAATAGGGGTTTTGTGTGTTTATTTTAACCACTTTCAATATTCCACTCCACCTTTATTGCTTGCATGGATTTGATGAGGATTTCCCTTGAATTTTTATCCTGATTGTTGATATATATTGTATTTCTTCTGTATCCTTTCAAATGTTTCTTTTTGCTATGTTTTTTTTCTCTTTGCTATGATTTTTTTCTGTATTTTGAATATGGTATGTGATTTTGGTATTCATCTCACTTGGTATTTTCTGAGCTTCCTGGATTTCTGCTTTGGTTTCTGTCGTCAGTTTTGGAAATTCCATACATTTTATTATTTAAAATGCTTTTTCTATTCCATTCTTTATTTTTTATTCTTTTGGTATTCTAATTTTACATATATTATCCTCTGTGAATTTATCCCCAGGTTTTAGATGTTCTGTTTTTATGATTCTTTTCTTTGTCTTTACTTTTCAGTTGTTGAAATTTTATTGACCTTTTTAAATATCTCTAATTCTTTCCTTGATTATGTCCCATCAAAAGCAATCTTAATCTCTGTTAATATGTTTTTAGATTTCAACATTTAATTTTCTTTTTTTTTAGGATTTCCATCTTTGTACATATATTACTTATTGGTTCTTTCAAGTTATTTTATTTTAGAGCACTTAGTATATTAAACATATATGTTTTTATTCTCTATTAGTTTTAACATCTGTACTATAACTGATTCTGGTTCTGATGCATGCTTATATGGTTTGTAACTCCAGTGGCTTCTGTTCCAAGGAAGAATCTTAATTGATTTTTTGAATTTGCCTGCCTAATAAATTTCTGGATGGTGATTTACTCAGAAACTTCAGTTCTCAAAAAAGAAAAGAAAGAAAGAAAAAAAGAATTTTTTTCAGGGTATTTTTAATTTTCTTTCTTCTTTTTCCTGTAGCAATGAAGTGATGACCTCAAAGACATTGATATGTAAAAGTTAAAACTGATAGTGATAATATCATTTTCATTTTAAAATTCCCAACCTTGATAAGAATCTAGCATAATATCTGAACTATAATAGCCACTTAAAGGTGAGCATTGCTGAGTAAATTAATTCAATATAATTGACACACTCCAGTTTAAATCAGTTGATATTAAATTGTTCACAACTAGCAAAATAATACTTCTAGTATCTGAAAAGCAAAAAAAATAATGAAGGAATAACTCCTTCTATCCAGATCTCACAATCCACTTTAATTAATATTACAGAATATTACATCCCTTTTTTCATTTCCTACATTATATTGCTGATTTGAATTGAGCTTTAAGTAAAAACATCTCACATTCCTCATTATAGTTTCTAAGTCAAATGCCTACCCATAGTTGAAATTTTAGATGTATCTTTAGGGCTAAAAAAGTGAGTTAAATTTCACTGAATGGTATCTCTGGTTTGAATGAAATCATTGTTTAAATTGTTATACACAAAAGGCTCTATATAAAACAATGTAGTATGCTATTATAACACACTTTCTTTTGTCTCATTGTGTACAATTTTTATCCTAGTAAGAAACCCAAAATCTAGCCCATATTTTCTCACCTATTTTGATAATAAAATACAACAAATTATACAAAATATAGACATAGAGCATCTTAGAGTGTTATCAGAAGCATCCAGCTAGTGAAAAACTAGAAGAGTAGAAGAGTACAGGCACCACAGAAGTCCCCTGATGTCCGTCTGGTTATAATGCCCTTTTTCTCTGCCACTATGTGGTACATATATGACTTTTATGGTATTTGTTTCTCCCTTTTTTTGTAAATTATATTAGCTAGATAATAGTTCATATAGAAGTAATATGGTTAAATTTTACCTGTTTTGACATCACAAATTTGGACTTAAATGTTGTATATTCTGTTATGTCTGATTTTTTTCATGTCTAAATTTGTTTTAAATACTCACCTATGAAATTCTGTTTATCTGAAGTTTTTTTCCCTAATTTATTCTATACTGTTCAATTACATGAAAATCTCACAGTTTCTTGGTCTTGTTTTGAGATTTTACTAGTGTAAGTAACTAACACTTTCTGTTTCTCTCTCTCTCTCTCTCTCTCTCTCTCTCTCTCTCTCTCACACACACACACACACACACACACACACATTCTTGAAGAAACAAGCAGGCATTTCCATAGAATTTTTAACTGTGAATGGATTTTATTGTTCAGAGTATGTATATCATCAACTTCACCAGTTTTTGTGTAGGTTGTTTTTGGGTTAGTAAACAGACTGAGAGGGAGTAGAGGAATTGTATGACAAAGAAAATTAGAGGTGCCAAAAGAAGTGAAAATATTTTCTGCTGAAGATAAAGACCAGTTGTTCACTATTTCCAAATTTTATGGTTTGTTGATGATTGCAAAATGTAACTTTACATTTATTAAATACTGTTTTGGAATGTATAATTTTTTTAATATTGCTAAATGAAAATGTGAAAATCATGAGCTACCATATCCTAAGCTTTCTTATATTAAACTCAATACAAAAACTGTAGTTTTAACACTAGTATTTTACCAGGTTATTTGTGAGAATGTGGGTATGAGACAACACCATGTTCAGAAGAGATCTACCAATTCCCAAATAAGTTAGATTACCTTGACTTAAATATTATCTATGTGGACAAAAATGCAAACTTATTAATAACATATATTATGGATATGTTAAGCCTAAGAAAAAATAAATACTAAAAACAAATACTATATAATATTTGGATTTTCCCCCTTAGGTCTAACATGTCCAAAATATAAATTATTACTAAAGTTTGCATTTTTGTCCACATAGACAATATTTAAGAACAAATAAATTAAATGAAAAAAAAATTCTGATAAACCTCCCTCTGGTAAAAACAGTTTTCATTAATTTTAAAATGAAAGATTCAAAATAAAGTAATGACCACATTGCTCAGACTAGTTGAAGCTATTTGATTTCCAGGGCTGGATCATAGAATGCAGAGAATGAATTGTGAAAGTATATAATCAAGAAAAAAAATTCCCAACTAAACCTGAGAGTCAGCAAGATTAGTGAGGAAGTAAAGAAAAGAAAACTTGAAAAGAGCAAAAGAACAAACAAACTATGAGGTGGTTGCTACAAGGATACAATAGTTTTAGTAGCATTTTTATACTTGGTATCACATTTTTAACAGAGTTAATGTAGCAATATATTTAAACTACTTTCCAATCAACCATAGGCTGAATTTATGTTCTCAAAAGTATATCTTCCTCCTCTTTTTATGGATGAAAAAGCTGAGGCAAAAAAAAGGTTAAGTGGCTTTATCAAGGTCACAAAGCATCATGCTGACAAATTTAGGAATAAAATTTAATTCCCTGAACTTCAGTATATGATTTACTCCACTGGATAATTAATAGTAAGACATTGTAGTTTTCATATTAGCTCTGCTGATCACTGTGAAAGATTTTTCTTTTAAGTTCAACTGAAATACATTGTACTGAGACCTTTAATTCTTCTGCCACTGATGTAATTAAATGGTGTACTTCTGGTCTGGTCTGAGGCTGGAGTGATTGCTTTTATTTTTTTTCTCTATTTCTTTGAAAATGGTATATTTTATCTCCCTATTAAAAAAAAACTATTTTTGCTGAATTACTTCAAGAATTCAAGTGTGTCTTATTGAATATAAACTAACAAGAATTGATGAAATTGGTAAGAAGACCTTGTGTATTTTTCTGGGTTTTGCTTTACATACTTGTTCACATCCCAGGATCATTGCTCACAAAAACTATCATGCATAATATTTTTGATAAAATGGAGCATATTACAGTATTAGCTGTTTTTATAAGTAAAGAGCTATCACACTGTAACTCAAAAATCATTTAGATTAATTTAGACTTTTGAGTTTAAAAGAATAAGCTCATCAAATATGGTGAAACTTAAGTTTAATCAATTTGTCTATCTAATCTTGACTTGGAGTTCAAACACTTGATCAAAGAGACTTCTTTCATGAGTAATTTCTAAGAAATCTCCTGAAACAACTGAAAGTAATTACTTTAATTTATTGTTTAATGTCTCAAAATATAAAGTGGGCTGTACAGAAATGTATATAGTATATTCAATTAAATATTAAATATCAAGTTATGATCATATTGAATAAAACATATTTTTACTCTTAGGCAGAAAATGCATACATTTTAGAACATATTAATAGCAAAGTTGAGATGTAACATTTGGGGCCATAGGGAAAATAAGACATCCTTTACTTGGATGATTTCCATTAATAAAAACAATAATAAATATTAATAATGAGAATAACCATTCCTGAGTATCCATGATAGGCTGTGATTTATTCTGTTCTTATTTATAGTGACTCATTTTATCCATTTAAACTCAATTTATTCTTTCTTAAATTTTTTCATTGCTTGCTAAGTACTTGATATTCTAAATTTCATCTATTTTATTTTGTAACAATCCATTTTTATTGGCCACTTCTTATGGACCTTTGAATTAAAAGAAACCACAATGTATGTCCATTTATGGAAATGTGGCTGATTAGCTTCCCTCATTCTCTGTTGTGAAACACCTAGATATACTAGATGAAATTAAAAATATATATATATATATATATATAATTTTAAATGGCTTATTAAGCATGCAAAACAGTATAAAAATATCATGAGCAAAAAGGAAAGAGAACATGAACTAGAGCAATTAAAATAACTCTAGTTTGAGGCCACTATAGTGGGGTGGGGAAGGGAAGAAGAATGCTGGAGTTGTCATTTTCAGTTCCAGGGTTTGGATTTTTTTTTTTTTTTTTTTTTTTTGTAATGCTGGGTATCTAACCCAGGACCTCACTCATGTCAGGCCAGGGCTCTACCGCTAAACCACATCCCTTGTCCAAGAGTTTTCATTTTAATAACATTATGGGAGAAATAAAACTAGAATTTGACTTTAGAGGTTAAGAAGTTGTAACCAAAAGTCCTCCATAAATCACAGATTCTAGAAGGACTACCATGAAAGTGAACAGGAAAAATATGACCACTTGCATAGGTGGAAGATAAGCCAGTTTGCTTGCTATAATCTGAGCTTGTAATTTTTTAAAAAAAGAATCCTATTAATCCATCACTTTGTGCATTTGAGTGTTTGAATTTACACCATCCATGTGGTCTGAAAGCTCTTAAGTAAAAATTAGCATTAAATGGGGCTGGGGATGTGGCTCAAGTGGTTGCGCACTCGCCTGGCATGCGTGCGGCCCGGGTTCGATTCTCAGCACCACGTACAAACAAAGATGTTGTGTCCGCCGATAACTAAAAAATAAATATTAAAAAATTCTCTCTCTCTCTCTCTCTCTCACTCTCTCTTTAAAAAAAATTAGCATTAAAATGGGCTAGGCTATTAATATTTCTGAGCAATATACAGCAGAACTTCTAGAAGGATAAAACTTCAACCCATGCCCTGCACAAAATTCCCATGGATAAAACACTACTCGAAATTGCATGACAAAAAAAGACATGATTGGCATGGATAAGGTATCTGTGGAAAAAATACAAAGCAGGCAACGATCCTTGTTTGATATAGTTAAAGATTCTTTTGGTGTGAGAAACAAGAACAAATATTGACATAGATGAAAGGAAGAACTCTGTTATTTACAGCTGCAAACCAAAGAAGACTTCCACGCAGGGAAAAGCAGGAGGTTTTTCTCATGGCTACCTAATGGGAGCTTTAGGGTCAGCTTATGACAAGCAGAATAAGGTTAACTAGGTTTGGGGGGCACTCTGAAAGTTGCTTTAATTGAATAATTTCTTGGACTCAAGGTCATAGGAGTTGTCCCTAGTTGTCTGGTACCTGGATCCAGGGCAATATAGATAGGTGCATAAAGGCCCCACAGTGTGAAGACCTGATAAGAGGAGTGTCTGGGATGCCATCTTAATTGGCTCCTCAAGAAGAAAAACTATTGGGGGCCTAAACTGGGTGCTGTGTCAAGACAGCATTTAAAAACCAGGTCAACAGGCAAATATATAGAGACAGAAATTTAGTACACTATTTCTGGGAACTGGGGGTTGGAGGCAGAGAGTTCAATTGTGTGGGGAAATAAAGGAAATAAGGAATGAATACTAATGGTTATGCAGTTTCTATTTCATGTAATGAAAATATTCTAATATTGTGGCAATGATTTCACAATTCCATGAACATACTAAGAATCATTGGATGGTGCACTTCAAATGAGTCTATTATATGAGATGTGAATTATATCTCAATGATGATGTTTTTAAAAACTGTGTCAAAACAGCGTTAAAAATACACTATATTTGGGGCTGGGATTGTGGCTCAGCTGTAGAGTGCTCACCTAGCATGTAGGAGGCCCTGGATTTGATACACAGCACCACATAAAAATAAATAAATAAAATAAAGATATTAAAAAATACACTGTATTTAATCTTTAAGAATTCCAGGTACTGGAATCCTTAGATACAGGCAATCAATTAGTTATAGCTAAAACTATAAGTGGCATTTTAAAAATCTAATGCAATATTGCTTATTGATGCTTGTGTGAAAGTGTAAACGTTAAGAACCATACTTGGTCAACTGGACTTCAAAACCTAAACCTATAAGCTTTTTTTTTTTTTTTTTTTTGATTGAATTTCTCTGGCTCTGCTTTTGGTATCTGACATCGTTCTTTAGCAAGAACTACCTTTTAATTTCTTGCTGCTTTTTTTTTTGACAGTGTTGGATTTCAAATGTACTGCGAATTATTTAAATTTTAGGATAACATTACTAGTGTAATTCCAAGGACTGCTTGCCTTTTACAAATGGCACATTCATCTTTAAATGATTCATATGCTAGAGCTTTCTTGTTTCTACACTTGCATACCACCAGTTAACCTCACTGTTAGAGAAACTACTACTGTTTCTTTTACTGCTAGCTGTAAGACAGGCACTGTGTGAAATGGTTTATAGACATTATTATCTACATTGACCAAGGAAGAAATTCAAATATATTGTGGACATGTATTTATAATTTTAAATACAAATTACATCATTATTTCTAATGAACTTCTACTCTTTTGTTTGCTCTCTACCACTTCTGATTCTCTTATTCTCACTTCAATAAACTCCAATGTGAGCATGAAAGACCCATCCAATAAGTACTCTTTGATGGAATGATTCATTTAGTTAATTACAGAAGCACAAAGTAGCTAGAACTCTGCTGACCAATATAGCCAACTATTAGTAACATGTGCCTATAGAGCTCTGATATTTGGCTAGACTAGGATGAGATTTGCTTTCAATTTGAACATAGATACTTGAGTTCAAAGACTTAGTATGACAAAGATAATGCAAAATATCCCTTCCGTGATTTTATATCAATTGCATGTTAAAATTATGATGTCTGTTGAGTACAGTGTTACAAAATGAACTTCACCTATTTTCACATTTTAAAATGTGGCTACTACAAAATTTAAAATTTTATATGTAGCTTGCCTAGTATTTCTATAAGAAAATGCTGTTGTAAAAAGGGAAATTTAAATTTAATTTCAGGAAGTGTAAGGGAAAGAAGCAGGACCAAACTACAAAGGTTTAGTTTTAATGATGAATCTACCATATTTAGACTAACAAACCTTGACTGAGTTACCTATCTTCATTATGTATTGTCTTAATATTGGCATTATGAATACTTAAAGTAATATGATAAGGAGTAAATTAGAAATCAATTGTACAAAAACAGATTACAAAGGAACATTCAAATGAAAGTGACTATCACTATGAGTTGGTCTGATCTGTGAATCTTTACCTTGGTTTATTGTAGTTGATGTAGTGTCAATAGATGTTGAATATCCATTATCAGAATGCCTGGGAACAAAGTGTTTTGGAGTTCAGACTTTTTTTAGATTTTGGAATATTTGCATTTTTATAATGAGCTATCTCAGAGATATGAAGCCAGGTCTAAACACAACATTTACACACACACACACACACACACACACACACACACACACATAGTGTACCTGCACTTTGCATAAAAAATATACTGCACCTGTATTTTCAATATAGACCATCACAGGAAGTCAAGTATAGAATTTTGTGGAATTTTGCATTTGTGATGTTAAAATGTTTTGATTTTTGGAGGATTTTTGATTTGGGATTTTTGAATTCAGGATGTTCAACTTATACTGTGAATCCAACCTTTCAAATGTCACTAATTATCATCAATACAGATAATTTATTAATATTCACTGATCAGTAAGTAATGATTTACACACATGGAGAAATCTCAAAATATCTTACTTTTACAATCTACTAATAAGAAATGTCCAGTATCTATAAATAGGTAAATAATGAATATATGCATTGTTACATTTGAGCTGATTATATATTATGTGCATATATTCATGCATGCATATACATATATGCATATTTGTGTATATCTTAGCATATATCTTATTGATTTATTAACATCTCTTATTTTCTACCAGTAATCAGGAGATAGTTTATTTGATAATTTATGAACATTCCAAAGATACAATTGAGTATTATTCTACTTATATGAAGTACCTAGAATAAGCAAATTCAAAGAGACAGGAAGTAAAATAGAAGTTTTCAAGTGTTTTGGAACAGGAGAATGGGGAATTATTGTTTCATGGGAGTAGAGTTTCAATTTAGGATGATGAAGAAAATTCTGGAAATGAATATGTTCATGATTACATCATACTGTAAACATACTAAATGTCACTGAATTGTCCACTAAAAATGTTTACAATTTTAAGTGATATATCATGTGTATTTTAACATAGAAACCCACTTGAAAGTAAGTGTCTGTTAATAATAGTTTGAAGTGTATTTTTTAAACTATCAAGAAATTTTTGTGTTTTTTTTAAATTTTTAATTTGTTTTAATTATTTATATATGACAGTAGAATTCATTTATGCACCTTTATATGCCATCCATAGATTGGATGTAATTTCTCATTTCTCTGAGTGTACATGTTATAGATTCACATTGGTCATATAGTCACATATTTACAAAAAGTAATAATGTTTGTTTCATTCTTCTATCCTTCCTATCCCTACATCCTCTCCCCTTCACTCCCTTAATTTCCTTCTACCTAATCTAAGGTAAATTCATTCTTCTCTAGTTTCCCACCCCCTTTATTGTGAATTACAATCTGCATACTAGAGAAAACATTTGGCCTTTGTTTTTTGGGATCAGCTTATTTCACTTGGCATGAAATTCTCCAACTCCATCCATTTATTGACAAATACTATAATTGCATTCTTTTTTAAAACTGAGTAATATTCCATTCAATATATATACCACATTTTCTTTATCCATTCATCTATTGAAGGATACAGAGGTTGGTTCCATAGTTTAGCTATTGTGAATTGAGCTGCTATAAACATTGACAAGGCTGCATTACTGTAGTATGATGATTTTAAGTCCTGTTGGTATAAACCAAGGAGTGGGATAGCTGGATCAAATGGTGGTTTCATTCTAAGTTTTCTGAGGAATCTCCATACCACTTACCATAATGGTTGTACCAATTTGCAGTCCCATCAGCAATGTATGAGTGTACCTTTTTCCCCACATCCTCACCAACATTTATTGTTGCTTGTATTCTTGATGATTGCCATTATGACTGGAGTGAAATGAAATCTTTATTGTAGTTTTGATTTCCATTTCTCTAATTGCCAGAGATGTTGAACACTTTTTCATATATTTGTTGATTGATTCTATTTCTTTTTTCTGTGAAGTGTTGTTCAGTTCCTTAGCCCATTTATTGATTGGGTTATTTGTTTTATTGCTGTTAAGTTTTTTGAGTTCTTTATATATCCTAGAGATTAATACTTTATTGGAGGCACATATGGTAAAGATTTTCTGCCAATTTGTAGGGTCTCTCGTCACATTATTGATAGTTTCCTTTCCTGAGAAGAAGCTTTTTAATATGAATCCATCCCATTAATTGATCCTTGATTTTACTTCTTGCATTTTAGGGGTCTTATTAAGGAAGTCAGATCCTAGGCAGACATGGTGAAGATTTGGGCCTACTCTTCCTTCTATTAGGCACAGAGTCTCTGTTCTAGTGCCTAAGCCTTTGATCCACTTTCAGTTGATTTTTGTGCAGGAAGAGAGACAGAGGTTTAATTTCATTTTGCTACATATGAATTTCCAGTTTTTCATATTTTTTAGTTGTAGATGGACACATTATCTTTATTTTTATTTATTTTTATGTGGTGCTAAGGATCAAACCCAGGGCCTCATGCATGCAAGGTAAGTGCTCTACCACTGAGCTACAACCCTAGACCCAAATTTCCAGTTTTGCCAACAATTTTCAGACCATCTTTTCCCTATTTCATGTTGGTTCTCCAGTTTGACAAGCATTAATTTTTCTATATAACTTTTCAAGTTCAAGTCATTATGTTGGTACTTGTTATTAACTACTTTTAGGTTTGACATCAGAAAAAATAACTAAGAATACACATTGTACCTATTTCTATACAGCATCTCTGCTTGGAAGGTTTGCTAGGACAAACTAAGGAAACCTCTATTGCTCAAAATTCTCTGTATCTTCTCAGTTTCATCAAATCCAAGACTGAAAATATACTCTAGGATGATACATTCCTGGTTAAGATAGATGAATATACATCTAAAACCAAAAGAAAACATAATAGAATCTAGACTCTTGAAGAAAGACTCTAACATATTTAGTGGCAATTAACTATCAAAGCACCATGAATAAATATGGCTGTAACCTCAATGCTACAAATAATTTGTAACATTTTTCATGATAAATCTAAAACAAGAAAACTAAACTTAGCATGTAATGTCAATACTAATAACTATTTAAAACATGTAATTTTTAATAAGATTCATTTCTTAATGGTTTACTAAACCAATTAGATGCTGTGGTAAAATATCTAATTATACTTATGTCTATAAACACAAACACACACACACACCCCTAAGCCTTTTCTTGGACAGAAAATTATCAGATGCATTTTACATATGCTTCTTATATTCCTAATTTTATATTTGGTACTTAATCCAGAAATTTGTAACCTGGGATAAATAAAACCAAGTTGATTTGTTTAAGTAGTATATTCCTACTGGACTTAATAATATTATATCATTCTAATGTTAGTTTGAATAAATTACTCTTGTATTATTTTTCAAAATGGACATTAATGTATAGAACTTACCATTGAACTGTTGTACAAACTGCATAATCATGCCTTTACTGCATGTTGAGTGTTTTTGTTAATAAACTGAACTCTGACAGTTGAATATATACAGTACTAAGGAAAAAATTAAAATCACAGGCTAATTTTAGTTGCATAGAAAAAAACTAGCAGTGACCACATTGAAAATCCAACAGGTAATGTGTTTCATCATGATTTAAAACTGTTTCTGTCATGTGTGGTGGCACAATCCTGTAATCCAAGTGGCCCAGGAGGCTGAGGCAGAAGGATCACAAGTTCAAATCTAGCCTTAGTAACAGGGAGGTACTAATAAATTCAGTGAGATCCTGTCTCTAAATAAAATACAAAATAGGGTTGATGATGTGGCTCAGTGGTCGAGTGCCCCTGGGTTCAACATGTGGTACCCACCCCCAAAGTGTTTCTGTTTTTCTTAATAATCTACTATTTATATGACTATCCTTATACTTTTTTCAGATCTCTTATTCTTTCCTGGTCAAATGGGGAGATTAAATTTATACCTCTGTGATTTTAGCAATTGACAATGGTTCCTGAAAAAAACAATTCAGTTATGTTAAATTTTTCATTACTCATTTTTTTCAAATAAATTTTATATTTTAATAATGGAAAATAATTAATAAAAAGCTAGATTTCAATATAACTGTTTAATAATTATATAATAAAACTTTGAATAATGGATGCTACCATGAAAATGTTTAACTATTGGAAAGAGCAGTTATTTTTTATGCTATGAAAAGGTCCAATAATTATATTTCTAGTGTTTTCACTTGTCTGTCTCAATATTAAAAACACCTTCATGATGATGAAGCCAAGAAGTACCTCTTTACTTGAAACTGATATGGATATTCTATGATACACATTTAGAAGAATTTTTCAAACTACATTAGAGAAAATGGCATGGAAATGTAGTTTTTGTCTTCATGGAAAAATATATGACTTTTGCATCATAGGAAACTTTAATGTTTTCATTTCTTAAAATATTTGACCAAGGCTTTTAGTCACTATATTAGCATTTGTTGTTCCATCTGGAGGACTGAAAAAATCTAATGAATTGTAAATGGACAGTTCAACATGAATATGCAAATTTAAAGCATTTTAGAATTCTATACAAGATGTAAAGAAGTAACTTATTCTGTGTCTTAATTAGAAGACCTTAGTATACATTAGTTAATCATCTGTTGGTTTGAGCACTGGGTTCCACTGCATCACATCAACCAGCACATTCTGGAATATAAGTAGCATTAAAAAGGTTTTAGGAATATCAGAGAATTTGTCTCAAATGATAAAGTACAATGTGTTTTCCAGGTAAAAGAGAAAAATACAAACATTTAAGGGATATTATGTTGAAAATAGGAGCAATATGTATAATCACCAGTATATTCTGTGTCAAAGATTGATATTTTGGAGCCATTAATGAGCACTTATTGTTAAAGTACATTAGATAATTATGTTCTGTTTTTCATACTCCCATCATGAGAAGAATACATTTGCTTTATTCACTAAACTTTGATGCATATTCTAAGCATGAATTTAAACACTACTATTTCTATCACTTGCTTTTGAAGTCTTGGAATTTTTAGTATTTACTGAAGTATTTTGGTTTTTCAATACATGAGTTATGATCACGAAGCATGGCTGAACTTTTATTTTAAACTTTTATTTTAAAAATGTGCTTTGTCAAATTAAGGATGAAGGAACAACACAGAAGCTTGTGTCCTTCTAAAAAAAAACAAAAGTAAAAAGATTATTTTTAAATTTTAATGAAACTTATGGTTTCTGGAAGTCATTGATGTAACTTGTTTCTGTGAATAAACTTTTATGTGTCCCCTACTCAAAATGTAACATGAACATAGAATATTTCTAATTATATATTGTTTCTATGGAGTTGGTGAGCTACATAATGATATTACTCTTTCCAAATACTGAATTCAATAATAGTTTCACCACCAAATGTGAAAGGAGTGAAATAGAAAAGATATGAGAAATATCCATTCATGTTAAAATTATATATTATGGGTACATCAAACAGATAGTAAGGTATTTACTATTCACTGGCTGATTATGACTTTGCTAAAATTAGATTAAAGTGAAAGGATGAATACAATTATAATGAAATAGCTTTGATAATGTTTTCCATTCAAGTATATAATCAGATCATTTTATGTTAATGTAATTTTATTTGAGTTAAATAAAACCCCATAGTGTTGACCTAGCTTTTCATGTACTTTTTTTTTTATCTTCCAACACAATCATTTGATAAGCATTTGGTAAGAAATAGAATTACATTCAGAATAACACTTTCATGCTTACACAAGCAAATTGTGTAATTCTATAAGTGGGTGTGTACTTTATAAGATCTGCATTTGTTGTGTTTAACATAATTGACTTATATTTATGTTATTTAAGGTAAAAGTGGGAAATAACATAGTGGAGTCGATCTTTACCCAAGGCAGTTTGAGAAATACTGTTCTGGATGACAAGTTAGAGGAAAAAAGAAAGACAAGGCTGTTAGTAAGAAGAAAAGGTAATATATTTAAGAAATATGTAGGAGGAGGACAAATAATTTAGCTGATTAATTACATATGAGCAAAGATGAAACAACAGATGAATGTTGGTTTGAAATTTTGAATTTTGAGGGATTTGAAAACAGGCCTGTTTGAAAATGTGTTTATTATAAAGTTTTTATTATTTATTTATTTAGCATCAGGTAGATAATGACTGAAACATTAAAGATATATTTTGTGTTATCTAACAAGAATTCTAGGGGAAAGATTGAGCCAGCCTAGGTAATTTAGCATCTATAATGGCCCTATTAATGATCAATGATGAATTTTCTTTTTAAAAAAATATTTTTATTAATCATTGATGGACCTTTATTTATTTATTTGTTTATATGTGGTGCTGAAAATCGAACCCAGTGCCTCACACATGCTAGTCAAGCACTCTACCACTGAGCCACAGCCCTAGCCCAAGGATGGATTTTCTCTTTGTCTTTCTTCTCTTTGTTTTTCTATTTGTCATTGTGTGACTTATCCTCCTAGGCTAGCTGCCCAAAATGGCATTGTATGAAAATACCAGTATCTCCAAACAGGAAAAAAAGATTGTCTCATACTGTGTTCCCTAAGTAAAAGCAAGGACAACTTTTTCAGAGGTCCCAAGAGTAGACTTCCACCCATATCCCATTGTCCCAAATTTCCTATTAATAAAACAATCCCTGAAATTGGTACAAGTCATACAATCAGTATGACTGGCTTAGACTATTCAACTCTGACCTGGAAATCTTCCAGAATTTCTATGAAGCAAGTTTTAATCTCAAATTGTAAACTTCTTACATAATGAGAACTTGGAGTAAGGGGACCAGTAATATCAGGATAGAAAGGAATAGCAAGTTAGGAAATAGAGGATGAATTTTACAGATGCAATAAGATTATGTGCTTAAGGAAGTAGCTATCAAGGTTGTTATTGCTGTGTTTAGGATGTTTACAGGCTGTCTGTTGAAAGTTTCTAGGAGATAATTAGATACGTGGGCCTGAAATATTTTAACAATTTGGGATTAATCTGCACAAAGATAGTACCTGAACATATAATAACCAATAGAATTAGACAAGGAGAATGTGTGCAGTGTAATATGAACCATAAGCATGTAAGAACAAAACAGTGTAAGTGTAGCAAAGACATTAAGAGGAAATGATTTTCCAGAAAAACTGAGAACAAGAGAGGCTCCAATTTTGTCAAATATAATTAAATCCCAAAATATAAATTTGTTATCAGAAGATATTTCCTGCATAAGAAAAGTTCAACTTGAACACTGCTTTTATAATTGATAGAAATCCTTTTAATATTTACAAGATTTACTTGTCTGTTTGTTTCTTTAATTTAAAAATGTCTGCAATTAACTATGCTTCTTATTCAAATAAGTAATCTCTGGTTATTGATTCCAAACATATTTACACTGAGAATATTTTTGATTTGTGCTATTCTTTTTCTAGTGATAACTTTCAGAGATCTAGAGCATAATGACAGAGTATTTCAATAATGTTCCACTAATAGTAGTTAAGTTTTCCACTTTACTATAGCATGTGGAATCAATTATCAGCAGAGATGAAGCTCTGAGTTGTGCACATAACAAATGCATCTTCAGTTGAAGTTTAAGATATGTTTTTATATCTGGTTTGCCAAATAATTTCATAGTGGGCATTTGTGACAGCAGTTCTTCTTTCTGTAGTATAAAGCTCTTTCTGGAAACAGCTGCACAGCTAGGAATTACACTTGCCAGCCTCTCTTGCTTATAGGTAGAGCCATATGATTGTTCTCATCAGTGTGTGTGAGGGGAGGAATATAATTTCTGAGGCAAAAGAGTGAAAATAACAAGGATGTTTTCTCCCTAGCTTTTTTTCCTCTTCATATGCTGGGTGCAGAAAATGCCACGTTCTTAACAGATAGAGAGGAACCAGACCACTAAATCACATCATGGGGGAGAGCTGGTCACTGACCAGAAAGATTCTCATTGCATTAATTTAGTTATACCACTGAAATTGTAGGTTTACCTGTGTGACTGCTAGCCTTACCCTAAGTCACCCAATGTAGCAAGTTTGCCAATGCAAATTCAGATGATTTAAAAGGAAAATTTATTGTCAAGTTACAAAAGGCCTAAAACTGAAACTGCTAATACTATACAGCTTCTCCTTTTTGCCTCCTTCTATACAGTCTCTCATCTTTTGCGCTTGCCCATCAGATCTCAGCATGCTCAAAGTCTACCTGGCCTTCAAGAACTAGATGAAAAACTGATATCCTTCAATTTTACTTCAATGCTTTCTCATAAATCTGACAGTCCCTTCTTCCATAGAGGTCACTTGACTTATTGACACTTTGTTTTATACAGTTATTTGGCGCTTTGGATGTATTACCATGTTTTCCCATTGGCCTCTAAGCTCTTTGAGACAAAACTTTGTCTTTTTTATTTTGGTTTTACTACTGTGTTTTGCATTTTTTATCATATAGTAGAAAGATGATAAATAGGCATTTTGAAATGTTAAATAAACAAAAGCTGAACTGGATATGTATTTTGGAAATGTATTCTACTGTAAATAACTCAGCTAATATTTTTAATCTTAATTGTAAATTTCTTACATAAGTAATTATTTGAGGGTTTTCGGTTATTCATGAAATAATTTAAATATAACTTTTTGTAGGTCATTGTATATTTATGATTCTCAAATTAACGTGTATTAATCCCAAAGAGTAATAACAACTCTTGGGTTCCTCACAATAACTCTGATGGTATACTTTTAAAGTTAACCAAAAATATATTCCTCTTAAAGGTTAATTGAAATGTTTTTGAAAGCATATGTAATCTGGAAATTCATTCCTAGAAAACAAAGCAAAATATTTCAAAGTATAAAGCTCTAAACAGTACTGCAATGTAAAAAAATAAAGAATAGCAAAATGGCTTAGAAGGTTACTGCTAACAAAACACTCATAGAAAAAAATAAAAGAACAACAGAACATATTCACTGGAAGGAAAGCAGAAGGAGAAGAAACAAAGCCACTGGAGGAAAAAAATTCTTAGACTTCTTGATACTTTGGTAACATGTAAGAATTCTAATAGAAATTTGTGGGGTTTTTTCTTTTTGGTATCACAGATTGAACTCAGGGGCACATAATCATTGAGCCATATCCCCAGTTCTTTTTGTATTAAATTATTTAGAAACAGGGTCTCATTGAGCCTCACTAAGTTGCTGAGGCTGGCTTTGAACTTGCAATCCTCCTGCTTCAGACTCCTGAACCACTGGGATTACAGGTGTGCACCATCACTCCTGGCTCTAATGGCACTTCTGAGAGTGCCATTAAAGCTTTCCATTAATGTACTATAGTATTATCTGGAATAGTACAATACTAGTAACAATTCAAGTGCCCCCAAATGATAAGGAAATATTTTTTAAATTATGACAAATAGTGCCATATAGTGAAAAGAGTGTTCATTTGAGATGACTTTAATTTATGGTCTGATTCCAACTTGTGTAGGACTTGAGAAAAACTCGAATACATACTTGTATACTAGGAATTTTATGATGCCTTCCAAGACTAAAACTTTCTAATGTTTAAAAGTTTACACTATTCTGATCTTAGCAAGTTTTCACAATAGTTAATTTCTTTTGTGTTGTGGAGGGAAGCAACCTATCCTTGAGAAAGCAAAATCTTGGAAATTTAATAAGCCATAATTGAGTCTTTCAAGAAATGCTTATTAGATCTGTGGTTCCAATGTATACTAGAATTTGTTTTCCTTACATAAAGGAGTTCCATGGGCAAGACAAACTTTCAGAGTAAATTTACTTCATTTTTATTAAACTGTGATGAGAATGAAATTATTAGACACCCAGTATAGTACCTAGCCTGTAATAGACTATATAAATGCTTGTTCCCTCCCCCTGGTGCATGAAACAGCAAGTTAAAAAAAAACAAAAAGCAACAATAGGTTAGCAACAATCTGTTCTGGTGTCAAGGGGTTGTTTGATACCAGATGAATTTGTCACAGTCAATTTCCATTACTGTGATTCAAACCATGGAAAAATTATAATTAAAAACATTTTACAAGAGAGATAAAACAATTCAATTAATATTCCCTGGTTAGTTTCAGCAATAATGATTATATAAGTTGGATGTTCCACATTAAATGATTATCTCTTTAATTTAGATGAGAAGAAAAGAGGATTCTGATGATGCTAATGATTACCAGCATTTATTGAATATCTACTGTATGCACTACTTTAAGCACTTTGCACATATTATCTAATTTAAACTGGATCACAGATAACATAATTTCTTAAAATGTCCTGTTTGCTTGCTGCATTTTACCATGTACTTCCATTTTATTGACTATGCACATGTACCAAGTCCATTCTTCATTAATACAAAACTAAGTTCTTATTCATGGAGAAATCAAAGTATGAATTAGCATTAGAGACCTCCTGGGATAGACACAACTGGGCAGAAGAGATTAACTGTACACATGATAGGATGCAAAATGAGAAGTGATATTAGATTAAGTAATTTGGTCACACTGTTAGTGAGAAATACAACTGAAGCTCTAACTCATGAAACCCATGACTTCCAAAAGCAAGTCCAGCCTCTATTCATGACTTCAAACATTCACTTTGTCCCAAAGGTAGATAGTATAAAACTACTTGAACAAGAGAGAGAAAGAGAAAACATAAATAACATTTCCATCTTCCCCAAAAAAATGGGCTTTAACAAATACACATGAGATGGGGCAGGGTACAGAAGAATGTAGAAAGTCAGAAAGTTCAAGTTCTGATATGGTGTACTAGAAACTTCAGTGGCTAATGGAACATGAAAAAGAGAGAAAGGTAGATATTTTAACAGGAAAAGTTCTGGAGGCAGAAGTGTCAACTGCTTGTCTGCTTTCTATTTATGAGAGAATGGGGTTGTGGTGGGGATGAGACTTAATCTTAACACTTTCACCTTGGAAGGCTTAGGTTTCTGGGCTTCATTTGGCTGTGAATGAGACTATGTACAGTCACTACGGTATGAGAAGGGTTGTGTAAAATGTCTGACAGATTAATCTTTTTGGAGCATTTCTGAGCTACCATAAGATATTGGCACTAATAGAGTTTAACCCTCCTTAGTAAGGGACAATTATTACAACTGACATACATTTAACTCTTCTTTCCTTTACCAGCTAAATTTGCATGTGCTTGTACAGATCACAACTACTGTTGTTCTTCCTAATAATTAATTACTTTATGATTCAATACACTCTGTCTAATGAGCCCAGGACCACATGGTTGTAAATTTTATTAAAAATATTCTCTCTGCAGAGCATGATCACACATGCCTTGGAAATCACAGTGAATTGTGAGGTTCATGCAAGAGGTTGCAAGTCCAAGACCAGCCTCAGCAAATTAATGAGCCTAGGAATTTGGTTCAGTTGTAGAGTGCCCCTGGGTTCAATCCTCAGTGGAGTAAAAAAAATCTCTTTGGTATGCATGTGTCTATAATCCCAGCAATCTATGAGACTGATGCAGGAGTATCACAAGTTCAAGGCCAGTGTCAACAATATATCCAGACCCTGTCTTAAAAAAATTAAAATAAAATGGGCTGGGGATATAGCTCAGTGGTAAAGTGCTTACCTACATGTGTGAGGCCCTGGGTTCAATCCCTGATTTTATATTTTATACACACACACACACACACACATATACATGCACATAAATATGTATACACATACATATACATATATACATATACACACACACATATACACATATATTCTCAACTGTTTGATGTGTGAAGAAAGAAATGAGCTAAGTTCATTCTGGAAACACAGTTTCTGTAGAAATGCGTATATCCCTAACAATTGAGATTTTACTGGAAATTATGTAATAATAAAAGCAATTAAGTTTTTAAATAACTTTTTTAAATTTATTTTCATGCAGTGCTGAGAATCAAACCCAGTGCCTCACACATGCTAGACAAGCTTTCTACCACTGAGCCACAATCCCAGCCCCAGCAATTAACTTTTATTGAGCCCATTCTATGTCCCTAGACTGATGATAGGCAATTTCATATTTTTTCCATTTTCCCAGGAGTTTACTAGTACAGATATGACTTCTATTTTATGCATGAGCAAATTAAAGTTTTGAGAACTGAATCACTTTGTCTAAGCCAAGTTTTGAATTCAGACCTCTCTAACTTTAAAAGTCTGGTAAACCATTCCTCTTTGAATCAATGACTCCTATTTTCAGTAGCAGCTCTACTATCTAATAGCAGTACAAGCTTAGGAACATTTGTAACTTCTCTTTGACTTCATTTCTTCATTTGAAAAGTAGGGACAATGCTATTTTACTTCTAAGATAATTACAATGATTAAATAAATAAATATGTGTATGCTATTTAAAATGCATCCATAGCTGCTATTTCCTATGTGATATCTATGAAGATTGATGATTATAATGACATCATGCTCTCTTTCTTAAGTAAATAACCAAAATCAATATCTCAATATAACTTTGTGTGCTAAAAGAACTACTGTAAATAATAGAACATTAGTTTTATTCTTAATTTAACGCACAGGTTAAGTTTCTTGTAATCATAAGAATAGAAATATCTTGTGTGTCCATCATTAATCTTCCTAAAATTCCTAAAAGACAACTTGAATTTTATTTAAGAGCACAGGAAGTGAATTTTGACAATTGGATTTTGGAAAACTTTTAAAGGAATCTACATATAATTTCCCTGATACAATGAGGATTGATTTAACATTAAAAAGCATTTTCTTAGCTGGGTAGGGTGGCTCATACCCTGCAATCCCAGAAACTTGGGAGTCTGAGGCAGGAGAACTACAATTGCAAAGCCATCCTCAGCACCTTGGCCATAATCTGTCAGAAAATCAAAGAGTGGTAGAAATATAGTTCAGTGGTAGAGCACTTGCCTATCATGTGTGAAACCCTAGGACCTTATATTCAATCTCGATTACCACAAAAATAGAAAAGTATAAAAGAAACATGACAGGAGAGTATATTTTGACATATTATACACACATGGAATATAACTTATTGTAATTAGGATCCCATTCTTGTGGTTGTACATGAGGTGTAGTCACACTAGTCTTATATTCATATTTAAGGATAGGAAAGTTGTGTCTGATTCATTCTACTGTCTTTCCTATTCCCATTTCCCCTTCTTTCCCTTCATGACCATTTGTCTAATCCAATGAACTTCTATTCTTTTCTCCCTTGTTGTGTGTTAGCATCCACATATTAGAGAGAACATTTGACCTTTGGTTTTTTGAGATTGGCTTACTTCACTTAGCATGATAGTCTAGAGTTCCATCCATTTTTTAAAAAATATTTTAAGTTGTAAATGGACAAATACCTTTATTTTGTTGATTTATGTTTATGTGGTACTGAGGATAGAACCCAGTGTCTCACATGTGTGAGGCAATCACTCTACTGCTGAGTCACAATCCTAGCCCCATCTAGTTCCATCAATTTACTGGCAAAAGCCATGATTTCATTATTCTTTATGGCTGAGTCATATTCCATTGTATATATATACCACAGTTTCTTCCTCCATTCACCTGTTGAAGGACACATAGGTTGGTTCCATAGCTTTTCTATTGTGAATTGAGCTGCTATAAACACTGATGTGGCTTTGTCACTATAGTATGCTGATTTTAAATACTTTGGGTATAAACTGAGGAGTGGGATAACTAGGTCAAATGGTTGTTCCATTCCAAGTTTTCTAAGGAATCTCTGTACTGCTTTCCACAATGGTTGCAGCAATTTGCAATCCCACCAGTAATGTATGAGTGAACCTTTTTCCCCACATTCTTGCCAACATTAGAAACATTTTCAAATATTTCCCATTTGTGTAGAATATATGTTAACATTATCTTGACTTACTTGCTCATTATGGTAGTTGGGCTCTATGGAACCTGAGCCAATCCTAAATTTTCCTCTCTGAAATATCTATATTGAGATGTGTGAATTAGGGTAAGAGATCAAAAATCTATAAAAAAGTAAAAGGTGAAATATTGAGGTAAAAAACAAGAATGATTTCTATCACCATTAAGTAGGGAGAGTCCAGAGTAAAGAATTTTAGGGCAGAAGCAACCATCCATGAATTCAAATCTGTATTGAATTAAAGAATATTTTAAAGCCTGCAAGGTTGAAATGCATTTAGGTGACAGTGGTAGCACTTATTTACCTCAGCAAAGGCTGTAAACAGTCATGGAAGTTGGTGACAGCTTTATGCTCTGGTAAGTATGTGATTTGTAGATAAAGCAGGTTAAGTTTAAAGGTTTGCAGCAGGGATTTCATAGGATACTGTGAAAGTTATATTGAAACTGATCTTGAATATCTTAAATTTAAAGGATTACACTATGCTAATCTAGAAACTCCACTTTGTCTTTTATGTAGCTGTAGCTTTTATCTATTTTTGCTTTGAAGCTGAGGAGAAAGGAAAAAAAGAGTGGTCTCTTTCCATAGTCCATGAAAACTAATAAAAAGATCACATAAATTACTTCTAATATGTTTTGTTTAAATATATTTTTTAATTTAAAAAACAGTGAATAAAAAATCTAACTTCAGTATTGTATTGATTTTTTCTATAACTTTGAAATAAAAAGGAACTAAAACAATTTACACATCCCTAGGCCTGAAGAAATTGGGTCCCATGGATAGTGATTAAGGCAACTTTACTGCTACAATCTAACCTGCTTCAAAACTATTCTCTGCATTGTATAAGCCAGATACTTAAAACATACCTGTCACTGACTCCAAATGATACAGTTCCAAATTTTTAGCTGGTTTCTCAAAACATTAAGCATCAGTCCTCATTCACACCCATTACCATTATCAATCTCCATTGCCTTACAAAATTTTAACTTCTCCAAACTGAAATTTCTTGAGTGTCTAGGGAGGAATATTCCCTGTGCCTGGACTAATATTAAAATTTTTCATATACATTCACTTAGTTAAATCCAATGTGTTCTTCAGTCCTAATTTAAAACTCCAAGGTAAAGTCTTCCCTTAACTCTCAAATTAAGTGGTTTCTCCTTTTGGCTCTTACAGTGTCAGATCTCTTTTGTTTTTAAAACTTTTATAGTGATATATTTAAAGAAGAGTTTTTCAAACTTATGCTTAGCAGCCTGGCACTGTGGTGCATGTCTGTAATCCCAGCAGCACAAGAGGCTCAGGCCAAAGTACCCAAAGTTCAAAGCCAGTCTCAGCAACTTAGAGAGGCCCTAAGCAACTCAGCAAGATCCTGTTTCAAAATAAAATATAACAAAGGGCTGGGGATGTGGGTTCAATCTCTGCCACCCCCCCCAAAAAAAAACTCAAACTAACACTTATATAAGAATTAGCTACATTGTTAGAATACAGATTCTGATTCTGGAGATGCAGTGCTTTCATTGGTACCCAGACTACAGATTGAGTAGCGACACAACTAATCCATTGGACCCAAAGGCAGGATCCTCAAAGCCAGACATGTAGTAGACCCTGAATTAACAGGTACTGGAAAAGGATCTTGGCAGTGCAAAAATATAATTTTGAAAGAAAAGTAGTACACACAAATAGTCATTGAAGAAGAACTTTGTTAACTTCCTTCTCTCCTTCTGTGGCTTGGTATTTTCACAATTTCATTTTTCTCATTGCCAAACTTTATGGGTATCTGGAATTTCTCCTTTTATTCCCTCCTGAATATTCCATTCTTTCTTGCCCTGGAGGTATTTACAATAATAGCACTTCTAAAAATGAAAAGTAAAGAGCTAGAGTGCCGAGATGAAGAAAATTAACCTCTATTTTTTTCTTCAGTCATCAGTACGTAACTTTCTTTATTCTCCATATTTTACTTCCTTGAACTTCATCAGAGTATTTATAAAACAATCCCAAATGCATCTGTGTATACCTCTTTAGAGTAACATTTCTCAGAAAATCACTTTCTGGGTGTCCTCATGTGCAAATGAACTTTATATCAGTTATTGGCTTTCACAAAAAGACTTGTCTTTTGACATCTATGTAGAAACTCGATCTAGTTTTAAATATTTATATGTGTGTGTGTGTGTGCGTGTGTGTGTGTGTGTGTGTGTGTGTGTGTGTGTGTATAAATACATGCATGCTTATGGTTTAGGGAAGAGAAAATCCCCTTAATCTCAGTGTATATCGCTACATGGATTATGCAAATGCAAAAATGAAAATAACACAAACATCCTATGGTCCTCTTTTTTGGGGAGTACTGGGGATTGAACTCAGGAGCACTTGGCCACTAAGCCATATCTCCAGCTCTATTTTGTATTTATTTAAAGATAGGGTCTCACTGAGTTGCTTAGTGCCTTGCATTTGCTTAGGCTGGCATTGAACTCATGATCCTCCTGTCTCAGCCTCCCAAGCCACTTTATTTACAGGTGTATGCCACTGTGCCTGGCCTTATGGCCCTCTTAACCACCCATACCTCCAGACCTTATCTTACCTATTACAAGTAAACAGAAACTTGGAAATCAAATACTGTCAAACAGTACTATATCCATGTTGGAAATCAGTGAAAATGTTTCACCAAAGAATAATTTTCTTAATAGTTGAATAAGACTTTTGATGGTATAGGCAGTACTTTTCTCCATTGGTCTTAAGTGTATTTCTTAGCAGAAGAAAATTAGGAAAAACATTAATGGAATAAAATGTATCCTCAGATTTCTAAAACAAGGTAGATTGCGGTATTAGTACATATAGAGCTTTGTTACATCCCCAGTTTCTTTATTGACCAAAGTTAAATATAAGGAAAAAAGAGAGTCTGAATTTTGAGGGTATTTATAATAATAATCCAGTATGATTGATGTGGACTATCTACATGATGTATATGGTATATATATAAAATGCATATATACATATAAACTTAATGTGTACTTTTAATCTCTATATACCTTTTGTATATAGGCAATTATATGTGTGCATGTAAAATACACATTTTTCCTTTCCATAAAACAGTTAATGTTTAACCAGAATCAGAAGAGAAACTCTTGGTAAAAGTGTAGATTTGTCTATTAACAAATTGTTAGAAATGCCATAGATTTCTTAGTAATGATAATATGCCTCAAATACCAAGAGAATAGAACAATTACACTAGGCTGTGAATTCTAGCAAATTAAAAGAAATATCTGCATGATCCATGTTTCTAATTATCTGACAGAGTGTTTGTTGTTAATAACTTTTCTGGAAGCCACAAACACAGCAGTAGTACTTAATTATGTTGCAGTCTACAGTGTAACACAGTGCAGTTTTTCGACTGCCTTCAAGATCACATTGGCAGCAGAGCCTACCATAATGAACTGTGGTGAAGCCTCATAGTGCTGTATTCAGCAATTTTGCATTTGAGTATTCAGATTTTACAGTGTATGAAGTCTGACTTGAGTATGCTCTTCCACAGTAATTCTTATATCAAAGTTTTATTTCCCTTTTTTCAATGGAAGACCATGTTAATTAGAAAAACACATAGAATATTGAGAACTTAATAGCCACAGTGAACTAAGAACTACATATATCTCTAAGATTCTTAAAAGTAAGCTAATGATATTTTGTCCAGTAGATTTCTTGTGCTGCAAAATACATGTAAATAAATACTCCACAATTACCCAAGGTGCTGGGTGCTGAACACATAAGCCCAGAATTATGATTACACATTCATTAAATTATTCATTTAGAATCATTTAGAACCCTTCCTTTTCTCTTGATATTTTACTTCACATCATCTGAGTTATTCCCAAAATATTAATAAAATTATAATTCAGACATTTCTTGCTTAAATAGGAGAAAGTCCTTTAAAAGCTTTCAAAATGTCTGAGATTTTCTTCCCTTTATCCATATTATTCCCCTTTGCTACTAGATTTATCATAATTAGAAAATATAGCAGAGGGTTTGGAAGACAAAAAGGAAAAGGTACAATAAAGTATGCCTAATAAGGAATATTATGCTTAGTATAGGAACAGCAAATTACCATTAGTAGGAATTAGGAGTCCCCTTAATTGCATACTATGCTATTTTTAAAAGACTTTTACTTCAAGTCTTAATTCAATAGTGTCTCTTGTCACTCTTTAAAAATTATAGAAACTTTTACAGTTCAGTTGGGTTTTGTTTTTGTTTTTATATCAAATGAGAGCTCTTTTGGAGTTGCTGAGGGATATTGTGTTAATATTGAGCAATATTTTTAAAAAAGAACATGTTATGACTTAGCTGACTCATGAGTGAAAGCAGTTCACAGAAATGCTTATTGACCAAGAAAGCCTTAATGTTCCCATAAGTTTCAGTAACTTTATTTATTATTTATTTACTGCAGTGCTTGTGATTGAATCCAGGGCCTCACAATGCAAGCACATTCTTTACCACTGAGCCCCAGCCCCAGTCCCCAGTTTTACTAACTTGTGATATGTTTATTCCTAAGTATTTAAAAAAGTATTCACATTCCTGTAATCCCAGTGACTGGGGAGGCTGAGGCAGGAGGATCACAAGCTCAAAGTTGGCCTCTGTAATTTAGCAATGACCTAAGCAGATACACTGTTAGTGAGATCCTGTCTCAAAAATAAAAAGGGCTGGTAATGTGGCTCAGTGGTTAATCATCCCTGGTTCAATCTCCAGTACCCACACCTGAAAAATATTTTCATTTTAGAAAATTTGCAATTATAAATTCTTTCCCCTTTTCCTTGAGGTATAAATCTTCTAGGTACTTACCAGTTTTACATCCCAGAAATGTTTTTCTCAGAGACCTGGGAGAGTCTCTTTGAAATGTATTCTTCAAGCAAGGTAGTGCTATATCTCCCAGAATCTACAGGATAGAAGGCTAATTTTGATAGATATGTCACCATTAGGGAATACAGATGGCCTAATCACATAGACTTAGTCTTCCACCCTTGGCCCTCACAATGTCATCTAGTAGTTTTCCACTGACTCACCCCAACACTTAAAAATTCTACCACCTTTTGCTTCAACAGTTTAGTTCTCTGTCTTCTATTGCCAGGTCTTTAATAATGTATTTTTTTGCGTATTTAACTTTTTACCTATTTAAATTTTCTTATGTTATTTAGATTCCAAGGTTACTGAACAGAGTAAAGCAATTTTGTTCAATGGAGATAGATTTTTGTAAAGGATTTTAAGGAATATTTAAAGACATATCATTGTCTTATTTATCTGCCAACAGGACCCATACCCTTTTAAGCAGTATCCCCCACATTTTTATTATTCAGGATGGAAATATTTCTACAGTGTGCTAACACCACTTCTATTTTCTTTCTTTAAAAATGAAGAAATATTTGTTTCCCAAATTGAAAATAGTTGTATGTATGTATATAATTTAAAATGCAGATGGAAAAATCTCAAACACTGTAGACCATAGATTAAAGCAGTATTTTTCAATCTTTTCACAATCATTATTAACCCCACAACAGACATTTTAGATAATTTTCCTGCTCGCTCCATTCATGAGATTTTAATATCAGTAAAATATACAGTGTATCTGTTTATGTACTGTGGTCCTTTAAGGTGTCATAAGCCATTATAATATTTTAGATTTGTTTGCTTCCCCTCTAAGAATCAATTTTTGCACCCTGAGGATGATATTGCCCTATTCAAAATGCACAGATTATGTACAAATTAAAAATCACCCAAAATCCCATATCATAGGTGACTGCTATTCACTTTTGGACAAACATCTTTTCTTATTTTTATGTGCTTTATTCTTGTGCTTTAATAGCATAAATAGCACTTAATAGCATAATATAGAAATATTTTTATATTAATATAAAAAGAAAGTACTTTTGAAGTGCATATCATAGTTTATTTAAACGGGTCCCCTTGGCATACATTCTTTTTTCTTCTATTTTGTATTTTAAATAATATTGTGATGCATATTATGCCATATCCTATTTGTACATTTGATAAAATATTTTAGAAAGAATATTTCAAAATGCAATTTCTGGACAAAAAAGGCATGTCCATTTAATTTTTTAAACAAAATTTCAAAACTGTCTTCCAAAAACACCTTTCCAACTTACATTCATTCATATTCTGTTTGAAAATACCTGTTTATAACATAGGACACTGGGTATTACCAATTTGTTTAATCTTGGTCAAATATATAGACAAAGTGAATCTTCAATGTTGTTTTATTTATTTATTCTTCAATAAATTATTGGAATAAATTTGAAGATATGAACATTGACTAATATGAACATTGACTATTTGCATACTTAAGAAAGATTTCCTGATCTTGTAACTTTTACTCATTTTTTCAACGTTTTTCTTTTGCATTTCTGATTTAAAATGTTAACCAACATATATTCTCATGTAAAATTATTAGTGTATTTTATAGCCTTTGGGAACTATGTAGGACTGTGTGCCTGTTCAACTCCATAAAACTCTGAACTTGTTCATTTCACAAATTATTTTTGTTTCCTTCTGAAGTGATTTCATATAATCAAAATTATTATAACCGTAGGTATATTATTTTAGATAAGCTTATTGTTTGTATATGTTATGATTCATAAATGTATTTATTATAATTTTATTTTACCTGTTTTAGAAAAACCTTAATTATCATAGATAAAATAGTTCTGTATTTTTTAATGTTTAATTGTATAAACCTCTTCAATTTCCTTCATTTCTCAATTCATACCCCTCTATAATCTTTGAACTGACATATTTCACCTCTTTTCATCTTTATCTGTATTTTAAAATTTAAAATATTAGGATGAGAAAAATATAACATATTTTAATAAAGATTTACTTCCTTAAAAACAGAGGTTTTATGGAAAAACAAAAATCAAGGAGAGAGCTGGGTTTGTGGCTTAGTGGTAGAGCACTTGACTGGCATGTATGAGGCACTGGGTTCAAGTCTCAGCACCACATATAAATAAATGAATAAAGTAAAGACTTTTTTTAAAAATCAAAGAGAGTCTGAACACATCAAATTAATATGATCATTGCTCTAGTTGCATTTATGTTCTTTCAAAATATTTGGAGGGCTTGGACATGTGAAGAAATGTTTGTTCTCATATTTATCCCATTATTTCATGTGTTCTATATTCTATTTCTTCAAATTTATTCATAAGAGTTCTTATTTATACATTCCAATACTTTGTCCACATGAATGTCACCATTTTCTCAATATTTTGGATATAGTAATGCACATTTGGAAAGAAAAATGAAAGCTAATAATTGTGCTTTAATTTTGATTACTTTTTCTTTAGACTCATCTAAACAAAATTTGACAATATTTCGTAAAACCTTGAAAAGTTTACCTAAAACTAAACCATTCTATTTTTAAATTAACACATTAGATTCACAAATACATTTGTTTTAAAGCTTCAGATAGAATTCTCCTAACATGAAATTTGCCATCTTAGCCATTTTAAAGTGTACAATTTAGAGAATTTTAGTATAATCATAATGTTGTATAACCATCATCACTGTCCAAATTCAGAATGTTGCCATTACTCCAAAAAGAAATCCCCAGGCCTCCCAATTTCACTCTTATTCCCCCATTTCCTGTCAACAACTAATCTACTTTTTGTCTTTGTGGATTCGCCTATTCTGAACATTTAATATAAATAGGATTATATAATATGTTGTCTTTTTGTTACTGGCTGGTTTCGTTCCTATAATGTTCTCAAGATTCTTTCATGCTGTATGCTGTATAAGTTTTGCATTCATTTTCACAAACAATACTTCTTTGAGAGAATGTTCCATTTTATTTATGTATTCATCAGTGCATGAGTATTTATGCTGTTACCATTCAGGGGCTATTATATATAATGCAGCTATGAACATTTGCATACAATTTTTTTCATGAACTTGCTTTGAACTCACTTGAATATTTACTTACTGCAATTGCTATATCAAAAGGTCTATGTTTATTTTGGTAGGAAATTCCCAAATTTTCCACAACAGCAGCAACAGTTTACATTCATTCGAACAGAACAAAACCATGTTTGTAGTACATGAGGATTCCAGTTTCTCCATATCCTCAAAAAACACTCAGGGAAAAATACAAATTAATATAAATATTTTATAACAATTCTTATTCACCCCTTTTCCCTTTCACTTCCATGAAAGACAAGGATGGAGAGGAATAGGTATCCTCCTTTCATTATCACTTGAGAAGAGAGCCATATTCTAAGGGACACTTATATTTTTTTAGTTATGAAAGATGATGACTTAAGCTCCTTAAAAATGAAATTAATATTTTTCTGGAATATGTGAAGGTAAAATAAATTAAAGATAATTAAAAATGTGAAATGCATATAGATTACACATATAGGTCCTAAATGAGATTCTATATACAATATTATTTTATCAAACTATGTTATTTAAAATTTTCTTTATCTTTCACAATTTTAATAAAATGTATAATTTGTGTATGTTATAGTTTGTTGAAGAGTCTTGGTCTCAATTCTTGACATCTTGTGTTAAAGCAATTTATACTATAGAAATTGGATAAAAATTCCTCTGGGCAGCAAGTAGAATATTTCACAATGACATTTTAGGATATGAATATTCATATTGCAATGTGTCTGCAAATGCAGGAATTCAAATAACAACAAATCATAGAATTATTTACTCTTTATTCTTTTCTTCATGAACAGGCAGGGTTTTCTTTAAGGCTTTTTTTATGAACTGTGGCATGCCTTTCTATCCCCAGTATCATAATGTCTTAATCTTTCACAAGTCTACATATACTTATTTAGTTCATTCTTAGAGGTTTTTCAAATTTTACTCTTCTTTTCAAAGAATCAGCTTATTATTTCATTGATTTTTTTCTCTTGCATCTTTGTTTTTAACTTCATCAATTGATTCCCTTATTTCCTCCATTCACCTTCTTGATGGGCTCATTTTGTTCTTTTTCTAGGTTCTTGAGTTAGGAGGTTAGAGTAATTGATTTGAGATTTTTTTTCTCTTTCCTAATATGTACTTGATGCTACTAAATCTCCTCTTAGTACTGTCTTGGTTGCATTCCATAAATTTTGATTTTTTAATTTTCATTCTTTCTGGTGTCTTCTTAATATTTTTATTCTAATTTGTTATATATGACAGCAGAAACCATTACATTTCATAGTACACATACAGAGCATACTTTTTCATATCTCTGGTTGTAAACAAAGTAGAGTCACACCATTTGTGTCTTCATGTATGTACTTAGGGTTATGATGTTCATCTTATTCCACTGTTTTTCCTGCTCCCATGCCTCCTCCCTTCCCCTCCCCATTCCCTGGCACTATCTAGATTTCCTCTAATCCCCCCATACCCCCTCCCAACCCCATTATGAACCAGCATTCTTATATCAGAGAAAACATTAGGCCTTTGGTTTGAGGGGATTGGCTAACTTCACTTAGCATTATATTCTCCAACTCCATCCATTTACTTGCAAATGCCATGATTTTATTCTCTTTTATTGTTGAGTAATATTCCATTAAACCAGAGACCCTGAGTCTAAGAGAAGAAAATGTAGGCCCAAATCTTCATTATATCAGATTAAGCTCCTACTTCCTTAATAAGACCCCTATAGCACAAGGATTAAAATCAAGAATTAATAAATGGGATGGATTCAAACTAAAAAGCTTCTTCTTAGCAAAGGAAACAATCAGTGAGGCGAACAGGGAGCCTACACCTTGAGAGTAAATTTTTGCCACTTGCACTTCAGATAGAGCACTAATCTCTAGGGTATATAAAGAACTCAAAAAGCTAAACACCAAAAAAAAAAAAAACCAGTCCAATCAATAAATGGGCCAAGGACCTGAAAAGACACTTTTCAGAGGTAATACATATTTTTTCTGGTGTCTTTTTATGTTCCTTAGGACTTATTTTTTTTTACTGATAGCTTATTGGCTTCTTGTGTTGTCTCCAAATTTTTTGAAATTTTTCTATTATCTTTGTGTTATTGATTTCTAATTTGATTTCATTGTGATATGAGAACACACTGTATTCCTTGGTATATGTTTTATGGCAACTCAAAAATAATGAGTTTTTGATGTCTTTTGGTAGCTTATTCTATATGTGATGGTTAGATACTGTTGATTCTTGATGTTGTATTTAGTCAGTGGGTGTAGATCTGTATTTCCTAGAGAACTTAGCCCTGTATGCAGCTTGTGGTTATCAAGGGTTTGTTAGAATGTTTGGACCTGATATATTCTTACCCTCATGTATCACTCCTGTGATGTACCAAAATTTCTGAATAAAAAGGCAAGAAACTTTGTAGGACTTAATTAGGCAGACTACAGTGATTAAAGCTGTATTACAAAAAAAAAATCAAAGTTTAGAGGTGTGCATTACCAATTGTTATTTTATAGTCAAGTGTCTACTGTTTGCATTTTAAGTTATCTTGATGGTACTTGCATATGCTGTACTGGGCTATACTGGATTCCAGGTCTTGAGTAATATTAATATCTGTTCCTTATGTCTTCATTTTGAGCTCCATTCTAAAGGAGCAATAGCTGTGTGACACACATTGTTCCTATAGAAAACAATGTAAACTCCAGGAAAGCTGGCAGGAACTTGGAATATCTCTTGAAGGCTCAACTCATATAGGCACAGTGTCATTTTCACTCATGTAACATTGTCCAAAGCCAGTCATAGCAATGTCCAAAGCTAATATGTTGCAGATGTATATTCTGCCTATTCCAGTAAGAGGAACTTCAAATTTTCTTGACAAAAGGCATGGATGTATATGTCTCTTACAGTGTGGGGATAAAGAATTAGAAGCAGTAATCCAAGTTTTCTATGACTTATTTTCCAAATCCTTATTACTTTCTCTTCTACACAGTGGTGAGGGAAATAAAAGTTAACGTGAAATTCTTTATTTGAATTGAAAATTATAAAATATATTCCCCTTAATGTACAGTTATATATTTTATTTTAGAGAATTTGAAGGAATTGTTTTAGTAAATGATAAGAAAATGCTTCAAATGTACTTCATAATACATCAAATGCAATGTTTTTTAAATTCAAGCTGTACTCTGATTTCTTTTTGTTTGAACTATAGGTAATTGTAGGACTTTTGGGGAATTCTTTGTAGGGCTGCAAAGTTAAGCTAAATACCGACTTAAATTAGTGCTCAGTCTCACAAATCTGCATTTGTGTGTGTATGTGTGTGAGTGTGTGTGTGTGTGTGGTGAAACATTTCCATTTGTTATTTACCTTTGTAAATCTTCAAAAAAAATTTGTGAATTAGAATTCTATAAATTATTTCATAGGGCTGGGGTTGTGGCTCAGTACTAGAGCACTAACCTAGCATCACATAAAAATAAATAAATAAAATAAAGGTATAAAACAAAAAAAATATTTCATACACATCATATAATTATCACAGAATTCTATTGGATGATAAATGTCTATGGTGCTTCACGGCACAACTTGAATTTTATTTGAAGCAAAACAAAAAGTGTTTAAAAATACAAAAAAAAAACCCAGGGAAATAGAATTTTTAATTTAAATTCAGAATAGTTATGTGAGACCTGATATATTCCATGTATTGATAGTTACAGAAAACCATCATTATCTATATAGAAGAATTGCAATAATTGTTTAGAGTTCATTCGAGATACTACTTTGTTGTAATTGATGTAGAGGTTTTAATAAAATGGACAGTTGTTCCACAAGAATTGATCTGGGGCCACCAACACATTAACATAAGACTGCTCAGTGTCAAGGGAGACAGTGATGACTTTCAGTTACTCCTTGTCAGACTGATTTGAAATCAAACAATAATCCAGAAGAGAGAAGCAACCTCATTAATAGTTTTCTTAGGTCAAGATCAAGAAAAATTAAGAGCCATATTAAAAATTATTTGTATTTTCAAGCATTCATGCGAATGACATTTAAAACACAATTACCAGAACAAAATAGGAGAAGCTCACTTAGAATTCAATTAGAGCCTTTTCAATATTTGTCAAATGAAAAGGAACAAATTTCACTGAAGAAAATCAATGAAGGAAACAATTCAGTGCTTGTCTATTGCTATTTGACTTCTGTCAGTTTCAGGAAAGGGAAATTGTTGAAATATTGACAGTAAAATCAACCTCAAACTTCTTAGTTTTTCATCTTTGTTTATTCCTTACTGGCTTCTGATTAACAATAGTATGGCAATAAACAATATATGGAATGGTCAGTATTGAATATGATTGATGTCTGCTGTCAATTGCAGTTGAACATTTTTCTCTACTGATATCTGTCTCATGGTTCTTCTCCTTAATTGTCATCCTTTAATGTTAATTTCTCATATTTTCTTTTTTCCTTCCACAATTATCTATTTTACAACTTTAACAATGTCTGTGCATGTCCTTCATTGACCTTTGTTACAAAATATCTATCCCATAGGCACAACTACCTACTGGATGTGTTCACTGAGATGTCTCCATGTTGCATCAACATCACACCTCCCTTATTCACCATCATCTCTCTGTTCTCCCTTTTCTTCAAATTAAGTGATCCAAATCATTTACAGTTTCTTGATTTACTTATTGGTTAAATTGGGACTTAAACCAAAATTTCCATTATTTCAGTGTTTCACCTGTCAAAATTTCATGTTGTCAGAACAAACCAGGAAAGAGAAATTGGCATTCATGATTGTTTCCCAGAGTGTTTAATCTTTTATTATTAATTATGTTAGTAGTTTTCATTATCTGCTTCATAATTTCACCAATTCCACCTGTTTCAAATTATTACTGCCTAATGCCTAGGTAAAAAGCAGCAAATACAGGACACATGGTCCTTGCCAGATATTTTATTTGACCTTGAGATTCTAATGGTATTTATAGAAATGGCTTTGGAATTCAATGGAATGTCTCAGAAAATTCAAAATATTTAGCATCTAATAAAATACATTTTGAATCCTGGTTTATATTATTGTAACCCCCTGTAAGACATTCTTCTTGCTTGCAGATACGTCTACTCTAAATTGTGTCAATGTCTATTGGATAGATGTACCTGAAAGACCCATCTACCATTCCACATGAATGTTTTCATTGTCTATGTAAGCAGGTACATGGAAATTTTTGATAAACCCTGGTTAATTAACTGACATAATTACTTGCTTCATGACTGTGTCCCTGAACTCATTAGTGGTAGTTTTGGAGCATACCCGGTAATCTGGTGGGAAGAATACCTGTTTCCTACCTAACAAGCACACTTCTCTCTTTCCTCTTTGGGATGGATATTTTCTCAATTCTGATTCATCAGACAAACGATCCCACTTGCTTATACTTACTTATCCATAAAGTTCTCAAACTTTCTAGTTAGCTGATAGCATTCCATTATTTTACTTTAGTGCAGGAATGCAGAATTATTACTCTTACATAGTTTCTGTCCTTTCAGTGGGGTTGGGGTGAGGGTTTACCTTACCAGTGTTGTTATTGTAGTACTTTATATATTTTAACACATTTGTTTTGAAATAATTTGCAACATAGAAATAAGTTCCAAACTACTACAAAGAGTTCCTGTGCACCCTTTGTCCACCTTCTCCAAATTTTAACAACTTATATAATTACAGTACAATTATTGAAATCAAGAGATTAGCACTGGTTCCATACTATTAATTAATGCAAAGGTTAGTCCTGCTTTTAAATTGTTCAATTATCCATGTATTTACTATACTTATCAATAGTTTTGATTTTACTTTGTTTTACAAAGAAATTTTATGATAAAATATCGATCATATAAATGAAGCAAAGATTTTTTTCTATTCTTTTCCCATTCAATTTTTTCTAGCATGTTATCTCTTATTATCTAATTAATATTTATCCTAGTTGACTACTTTCATTGCAAAGAATAGTACCCATCTTTATATTATAAACTTTTGGGAGGTTTTGTTTTTTGAAACCCAAGACTCAGAATTCTTGGTAGAATTTCATAAAAATCTATTCAAATGAACTAAAGTGTAATGTCCTTAATTCATAGGAGAACTGGTGTCAAGAAACTTGTGAGGAAGTGATGCATGCTTTCTCTGTCTCTAGCTCACTCTGCACCCACAATTCAGTAGTCACAAATGGTCCTATTTAAACTCAATAGGAATTTATTCATCTTTTGTAAATATGTATCTGTTTTCTTAATTCAAAAGTTTTTCTCTCATAATAAATGACCACATAATAGTCATCAAAATTAAAGTAGATGATCTTTCAGCTCTATTATTTAATGTAGCCTGAAAACATTTTTTGTTTCTGTGTTCAAAATACAAGAGAAATTAATGATACTGTTTTATTTGGGCAGGCCACAGGCATTGTGTCACTGGCTTGTGAAGAAATTTTTCCCACTCTCTTATGTCTAGTCCTTAGTTCTGACTAAACCAAACTAATGGTATCATTTAGTCTTTGATACATAACAACTAAATATACCCACCCCCAAAATATAGTGACTTTTCTAATAATTATTCATTTTCTCAGTGTTCTGTGTGATTATCAATTTGGGCTTGGCTCAACAAGAACAGCTTTTCTATGCTCTGCTTAAAATCATTTGGGCTTATTCCTTTGTCTAAAACATCAGCTAACATGGCTAAACTATTCTTCTTATGAGTCTTGACCAACCTCACTTGTATAGTGACAAAAGAGGCTCCAGATACAAGAGAGATTGTTCCCCAATACACATGTACTTTTCATATATCTCCTTGTGTCACTTTTTTTTTTTGGAGGCGTACAGGGGATTGAACTCAGGGGCGCTCGACCACTGAGCCACATCCCCAGACCTATTTCATATTTTATTTAGAGACAGGGTCTCACTGAGTTGTTTAGGGCCTTGTTTTTGCTGAGGCTAGCTTTAAATTGGCAATCCTCCTGCCTCAGCCTCATGGATTATAGGATTATAGGATTATGTTAGGATAGGCATGTGCCACCACACCCAGCTCCTTATTTCACTTTTGCTGATGCACCTTTGACAAAAACAAGTTATAAGGCCAAGCCAGGATTCAAGGAATGAGGAAGTAAGTTTCACCTTGTTTTTGAGAAATTTCAACATCATATTAAAAGGAGACATAGATGCAAAGATGGAATAATTGTGGTTTCTTTAAAAATCTCTTAGACTAATTTAGAGAACTGGCGTGTTATACCATGTCTATATTTAAGGTAAAAGGGGATATGGACAAGCATTTATGAAGCCAGGCTTATGGAAGAAGAGCTCTAGAATATGGCTGAAACAATAAGTTCAATAGAATACCATACTTCATTTATGTAGATGCAGTTTTAAGTTATTAATAAACATAATATCTCAATAAGAGTCATGAAAAGGGTTGATGAAAGTATATAAGGACAAAGCATACTGCCTACCTGTAGTGAAACTTTTGATTGCAATCTAATTAAGATTAAGTAACAATGACTAAAAACCATTATCTCTGATGGCTTTTCTGTAGTATGGACATATTAGAAAGGTTGTGTACTTCCTAGTGTAAAGGACACACATTGGTAAAAATGACAAAAACACTAGTACAATTAACACTAATTGGAGTTGGTGCTAAAAAATATGGAAATTTATTCTAGCTTTCCTTTCCTAATTGTGGCCCTTTTGTGCTGAAGTTATATAGTCCCTAGTTTGTTTCAAAGTTCCACAGGTACTGCCTACAAGGTATTCTTAGAGTAGGTAAACAGAAATAGTAATTTCCTAGTAGCTAATGTTCTGATGTGTTAAAGGTGGACATCCATTTAAAAATAGTAATGTGAAACTCTATTTTCTGGAATGTTCATAAGATATAAATATTAGAATTGGACACATCTGTGAAACAGAGTTCATTATGGGGTCAGCAGGATGCTGTATTTCTTTCTGTGCACTAAAAGGTATACTTTGGTTCTCAAAGGCTTAATAGTCTTTCAAAAAGTGAACACTCTATTCTTCACTCTGCTTACATTCTCTCAGGGGGAGAAGGGATCCCACTAGTGAGCATAAAATCAATTGGTGACTTTTGTGTAGTTGCATTAAGTTTTACTTACCAGTAGGACACAATTATCTCCTTTATAATCCCACTGGCCTAACCATTTAGCTCTCTTTTCAACAGCAGGGTCAAACCCTTGTTGTTTCTGAGTTAGAAGTTTTATACATTATACAGGAATATCTTTATTTTTAAAAATAGAATTACATGTAGAAATGTGTTGATATTCCTTAGAGATAGTTTGTACCAGAGAAAATCTACAACCAAGTAGATCGTCAGTGACCTCTACCTGACCCATTATTTGACTGTTTAGATTCTAGTCCATACAAAATTGTTGCAATGGTTTGAGTGTTAAAGTAGGTGCTTGAGTTCATTTGAGTGAGATACTTCAGTTTTTCTCCATTCTGCTTCTGTCCTATGAGATCTCAAAACCATGTGACATAATGCTTTTGAGTTCTGAGTGAAAAAGAGATAAATCTCTGTTAATTGAGGGTGAAAAAATGGTTCTTTACCATGATAAAAATTTTTATAATGAAGTTGCTGTTTTTTCAAATATCATTTATTAATTAAAAAATCAATCACTTGGATACTTTTTAAATAAATTTAATATACTAATACTGTGATAAATTATTTCAATTGAGAGAAAATTAAAGTAGAAATAAGGATTATTTGAATGAGTACTACTTTTACATTGAAATAATAGTTGAAAGAATTATAGCTGTCCAAAATCTATAATACAGTAGCAAGTAGTTCTCAATATTTTCCCTGTCTTACAATATTAAAATCAGGACTGGTGAAATTGGACCTGCTTTTATTACATCTGTGATGAAAACACACAAACAAAAATGCTGATAGAAATTTTCATAACTTATTTTTAATAAGTCATGATGTATATTCTTTTCTTTAAACTAGAGTTTATCAGGCAATTCTTAGACTATGTCTTTAGAAATTAATCAAACTATTTTAGGAGAAAAAATAAATTGTAAGTTAATCATGCAAAAATAAGAGCTAGTCTTAATTCTAATATTTCTTGTTTGTGTGTGTGTGTGTGTGTGTGTGTGTAGTAGGGATTGAACACCGGGGTATTCACCCACTGAGCCACATCCTGAGCCCTGTTTTGTATTTTATTGAGAGACTGGGTCTCACTGAGTTGATTAGCACCTTGCTTTTGCTGAGGCTTGCTTTGAACTTGTGATCCTCCTGCCTCAGCCTCCTGAGCCTCTGGGATTAAATGTGTGCACTACTGCACCCAGCTTAGTTTTTTTTTAATACCTTCATTTTATTCATTTATTTTTATGTGGTTCTGAGGATCAAACCCAGTGCCTCACATGTGCTAGGTGAGCACTCTGCCACTGAGCCACAACCCCAGCCACCCCAGCTTACTTTTGATAGTTCTAAGAACTGATATATAGCCAACATAATATAGTGGCTACAGAATGACACATACTCTGACTTCAGGTGGCAATTTTCTTTCTGTGAGAAGACACTTAGAGGTAATGATTCTTAGGGTTAATGGTGCACCTGACAATCCATTGTAAGGAACATAGTAATCCAATTTAGCAACACATTACTTGTTGTCCATACAGTATCTCTGAAAGAAACCAATTATACTTCCATGGTACAGTACAGAGTTTTTTTCAAGAAAGAATCCTGAGTCTAATTTGTAATAGTCTCAGAACATTTAAACCAGTGTTTTGCTGAAGCTGTCTTGTACTAGCTTGAAGAGTCTAGCAAATGGTACAAGACTCTCTCCTCACCAAAGATTCAATAAATATTCACCAATCAAGCACTGAATTTTGAACTATACATAGCATTAAAATAAATATATTCTATGTGATCTTACTCTGAATCAATATTTATCTTTTATTTTTCTTACATGGTCTCTCAGTTCAAGTTATCAAAATAAATTAAGCTCTTAAAATCACTTATGGTAAAAACAAGTTCCATCTGTGCTTATTTGTTACTATGTCAGACTGTACCTACTAGTTAGAGACCCCATTAGTGTAAGTGTACTTTCTTTATTCAGCATACATGGAAACCCTTTTACTCCTTCAAAAAGAAGTCTTTCATATTGCCTATAAATACAGAATTTCCAGTTGATTAATTTTTATTGCAAAGGCTGCCTTTTACCCTTTAATATTGAGGCAATTATATATTGAAAATTTTAAAAAGAGTTGTTCCATTAATCAGTTTTTAAAAAGAGACAAAATAATTATTTTTTTCTAATGAGAGACATGAATTTCAGTGTTTATCTTAAAAGTTAACAGTATATCTGTGTGTGTGTGTATGCATATGCATCCATATATGTACATGTGTGTATGTATACATATGTAAACCTATGTATTTTACACAGGGAAAATATACAAAGTAGACCTTAGCAGGAAAAGCCATGAGGTAAATAGGTTTACTTTGTATATTGGCTTTTCCTGCCACAAGGTAAATAGGTCTACTCTGCCCTGTGCTTCTGCCCTGATGTTCCACAGCTCAAAGCAATAGGGTCAAGTGATAATGGACTGAAACCTCTAAAACTATGAATTGAAACAACCCTTGTAGCATAGTCTTCTTTTCCAAATCTAGAAAATACTCTTAAGGCAAAATTATTCCCAAATAGTAATTATTTAGACCATCTTTCCAGGAAAAAATCTTATAAATTCTATGTCTATGTTATAGAGATTGAATATAGTGAAAATTTTAAATTAAATTAGCTTTTAAACCAAATTTGAATTGTTAAAAACAATTGAAATGTTTTGAAGTGTTCAATTAGATTCAAAGAGTTTTAAAATATATTTTTATTTACTAAGAATTCTGACAAAATACAGAATCAGCAATGTGAAAGTTAATACAAAAGAGAAGGAAACTATACAATGAGTGAATGAGAAATAGAAATACTTTTTAAAAGCCTTTCAGGTATTCCAGTTCTCAGAGAGAAACAGGAATGACTGACATTTGTCTAGCAGCACTACAATCTAGGTGTAGAATTTGAGTGGTGTAAACAAAAGGGATTTGTTTCTCACAGTTCTTGAGGCTGGGAAGTCTAATATCAAGATGCTAGCAGATGATTCCTGTTCAGAGTCAGCTTCCTGACTTATAGACAGATGTCCTCTTTCTGTATCCTCACATGAAAGAAAAAGGGAGAAATCTTATGTCTTCTCTTATAAGGGCATTAATCCCATCATGAGGGTCTATCCTGTGGCCTCATCTAAACCTAGTTGTCTCCCAAAAGACCCCACTTCTTAATACCATTGCATTAAGGACAAGTTAATTTTTCAGCCTATGAATTTTGAAGGAACATAAATATTGAGTCTGTATTTCATCTAATATTTATAGCAATCCAATGAGTGATGTTATTTTTTTAATTTTTTAATTTAATTTAATTTATTTTAATTAGTTATATATGACAGTAACCAAGATGCAGATGAGTTAAAAAAATCCAAGATTAATGGGTTGCCAGTGTGGTGTGAATAGCCAGGATTTGAACCAAGACAGATTCCTAGGAATGATGCTCTTAACCCATTCTCTGAATAGAAGTAGAGTATTGGCAGTTTAATGATTATGGGGTTGCATTTATATGTAAGTATGAGTGTGTGAATGTGTTTATAGAGATTGAAAGAGTGAGAGTGAGGGAGGGAATAATAATTGACATAATGGTCATTACCCAATCTCACTATGAGGTATGATTGTGCTATTCCAGAGGTGTAACTAAAAGGAGTAATTTTAATCTGATTCTTAAAACATGCCCACGAGGTGGTCATTTTGTAAACTCCCACAGCTCCTGCAACAGTGTATCTGGACAGTGAAAAATGTCTTGCTAAAACTAAATTGGGTTCCATGGGCAAAGTAGTACTAGTAATGCATCCCTTTTATTCCAGGAATCTCTCCCTAATAGCAAAGAAACATTTCACAATGTTGACCAATAAAGAAGGCTCAATTTAATGCAGAGTAACTTGTGCAAACACACACACACACACACACACACACACACACACACACACACATTTTATAAAATATTTTAGTCATGTTCCAGTTTTCTAGCTGCTAAAAAATAGAAACCATTTATAAATATTTTAATTAAAATTTAAAAAGTGGAAAGAAATAATAAAAATGAAAACAGAGAATAGTATAAGAAAGCTCTAATCAGGGGATTAGCTTGACAGCTAATATTCTTTTTAGATTTCCTAATTTTACTTCCTTGATAGTATCAGCAGTTTTACTATCATAAGATGAATGACTTGGGAAATGCAAACTGAATAGAAAGTGTCACTGTAGAAAGGAAATTTTCCTAAATTTTGGCTTCGTAATGAGAGTTTAAGTTGATAGATCTAAGTCCATTTTAGCATAATAGAAAGCTATGTTATCAATTAGGAACATTTAGCTAATGTTGGAGTTAAAAATTTCAATAATTTACAAACTAATAAATTCAGAAATGGCTACAGTGTGCTGATAGGTCTTGAAAAGTGTGATAGGTTTTTTAAAGATTGCAAGAGGGAACACACATACACAATTTCAGCTATCTACAAAGGGTCAGAAAACAAACATTTTGGGCTTTTTCAGGTCACATGGTCTCAATTGCAACCACTCATCTCTGCTGTCATAGCATGAAAGCAGTCATGGACAATATAAAATAAAATGAACAATATAAAATAAAATTTTATAAATAAACATTATTGGCTGAGTCCCAATAAATGTTTATTTATAGAAACAAAAAAGGAACTAGATTTTTCTCATAAGTTGCTTTCCAGTATTTTAATATATGTTCATATATTAGATATAAAGAGATAGCTTCTAGTTGCAAGCAGAAGTAATGGGATGTGCATAATTTTAAGCCCTCATATAGCTTAATGTATATCAAATCACCCAAATTTTTTTAAAAAAATGAATATAGGTTCCATGGGCAAAGTAGTACTACTTTGATACAACTATTTTATTGATGCTTAATTTAAAATGAAAACTGTTAAAATGAAATGGCATCTTCATATTAAAATTTGCTTTAAATACATTTATACCAGTCAGTGCTATGAAAGGATTCTATTAGCAATTCTTATAAAAAAGACCCTAAGTTCATAACTCACTTGAATCAAATGTATGAAAGATGATAAAAATAAAATAAAATAAATAAAAAAAAATAAAAAGACCCTAAGTTATGCCAAATATATTTGAAAAGTATTTGCCAAATATTTATGACTTCTTCTACATGATTTCACAAATATTAGTGTATGATAACAAATTAGGTAGTAGTTTATATTATCTTAAGGAAACACAATGACATTAATAACTGATCATAAGTAATTAAGTTCAAATGGAAAGTGAAAAAAAGATAGGCACAATATATTTAGATACACAATATGAAGTTGTTCAGTTTTTTTCTATTCTTTATAGGAATAAAAGAGTTATAATAGATTTAAAAAGAAACATTTTAATCAGCCATTTTGCAGTGATCTAAAATGTAAATCTGAATTATTTTATGAACTAACCTCTAAGCAGACATTTCTTCCTATTTAGGAATTGAAATTTGTTTTCTATCTCTTTCTACACACATATACACACAAACACACACACACACACACACACACACACACACACACATACACACGATGTAAATTACAATTAGATACCCTAGAAAACATGACTGTTAAAAATTATTTATGTAACAGTAGCCCACATTAAAAATACTCTTCAGTTTTTTTTCCTAGTAACTCAGGACAAAATGGTATTTATAGCTAAAACAAAACAGAAAATTAATGTAATAAATTATATAATTTAATAAATATGATTTTCCTGTTAGCTCTGTAATTTATTTTAATGAGGAAGAAGTACAAGGTTTTTATGTATCTTCTTTTCTGGCTCAATGAGGGCATGAATTTTAGTCCATTTCATTCTCAGACATATCACAAGTGCTTAGAATAGTGCCAAGCCCAGAGCAGACACTTATTCAATAAGAGGTATAATCAGGGAACTTACAGTATGTGAGGATCCCTTCTTGTCCACTTAAAAACTTGTCTCCTCTTTAAAGTAGGAGCACCTTCTCATAGTAGATGTACATCTGTAGGCAAAAGCATCTGGTAGTTCTATTTATTTATTTTTTATTTTTATTGTTTGTCAAGAGGGTCAAAGGCAGGAAAGAGAGTATAGATCCTATCATCTGAATCATGACACCAGTACATGTGAAATTTACTGCTATTCATGCTGAAAGTCCACACAAAATCTAAATGTAGAAAACATCAGGAGGTAAGAATTTGTTCCCAATTAGTAGGCTCTCTATTCACCTCACAGATTGTTTCTTTTGCTGAGAAGAAGCTTTTTAGTTTGAATCCATCCCATTTATTGATTCTTCATATTAATTCTTGTGCTATAAGAGTCTTATTAAGGAAGTTGGGGCCTAATTCAACATGATAGAGATTTGGGCCTACTTTTTCTTCTAATAGACACAGTGTCTCTGGTTTAAGTCCTAGGTCCTTGGCCCACTTTGAGGTGAGTTTTGTGCATGGTGAGAGATAGGGATTTTATTTCATTTTGTTGCATGTGGATTTCTAATTTTCCCAGCACCATTTGTTGTAGAGGCTATCTTTTCTCCAATGTACATTTTTGGTGCCTTTGTCAAATATAAGATAATTATAATTATATGTGTTAGTCTTTGCATCCTCTATTCTGTATCATTGGTCCACAAGTCTATTTTGGTGCCAATACCATGATGTTTTTGTTATTATTGCTCTGTCATATAGGTCTGGTATAGTGATATCACCTGCTGAATAAATTCTTACAACACACACATCAGATTGAGCACAAATCTCTAGAATATATAAAGAACTCAAACATCTTAACAACAAAACATAATAACCCAATCAATAAATGGGCCAAGGAACTGAACAGACACTTCTCAGAAGAATATATACAATCAATCAACAAATATATGAAAAAATATTCAACATCTCTAGCAATTATAGAAATGCAAATCAAAACTACTCTACTATTTCATCTCACTCCAGTCAGAATGGCAGCTATTAAGAAAACAAACAACAATAAATGTTGGTGAGGATATGGGGAAAAAGGTACACACATACATTGCTGGTGGGACTGCAAATTAATGCAGCCAATATGTAAAACAGTATGGAGAATCCTTGGTAAACTGGTAATAGAACCACCTTTTGACCCAGATATCCCATACCTCAGTCTGTACCCAAAGGACTTAAAAATATCATACTACAGGGACACAGCCACATCAATGTTTATAGCAGCACAATTCACAATAGCCAAACTGTGGGGCCAACCTAGATGCCCTTCAGTAGATGAATGGATTAAAAATGTAGTATATATACACAATGGAATAGTATTCAGCATTAAAAGAGAATAAAATCATGGCATTTTCAGGTAAATGGATGGAGCTGGAGAATATAATGCTAAGTGAAGTTAGCCAATCCCCAAAAAACAAATGCCAAATGATTTATCTGATTTAAGGATGCTGATTCATAATATGCTGTGGGGGTGGGGGGTGGGTGGTGAGTGGGTGAGAGAATTAAATGAACTCTAAATAAGGCAAAGGGGAAAATGGGAGGGTGGGGAAGGGAGGGGGCATAAGGGTAGGAAAGACAGTGGAATGTGATGGTCATCATTACCCTAAGTACATGTATGAAGACATGAAGGATATGACTCTACTTTGTGTACAACCAGAGATATGAAAAATTGTGTTTTATATGTGTAATATGAATTGTAATGCTTTCTGTTGTCATATATAACAAATTAAAATTTAAAAATCCAGCTGGAAATATATGTCCATAGCTAGTAAAATCCTTGACAGATATTGTTTTCTTTGAGATATTTTTTTTAGTTGTAGTTGGAAACAATACCTTTATTTTATTCATTTTTATGTGGTGCTGAGGATCAAACCCAGTGCCTCCAACATGCTAGGGGAGCGCTCCACTGCTGAGCCACAACCCCAGCCCCTTTGAGATATTTTTAAATACAATCTTTAACAGTGAGTTTTTCTTTTCAATAAATTTGCTTGGCTCTTGTTTTAGCACAGTTTCAATAGTTATTGTCTCTTGAATAACTGAAAACATCTCTTAAGCTGCAAGTGCTACTTGAAATTTGGAAAGATAAGGATTTTTTTTTCAACTCAGTGAGATGATAATATGTACTTCAATGAGTTTTTTAAAAGACAAAAAAGCGGAGTGTTGATTGTTAATTATATGAAAGTGTTGAAGCCCTGCAACTTTTACCTTGAAGGGTTTTACTCTTTAGCATCAAAATAAATGAAAAAAAAGGTCCTATGGCATTTGTGGAAGTTTATTTTAAATGGCTCCTACCCAGGAAATCTGGATAAGGGTTAATGGGAAAAAACAAAACATTAATTTAATTAAGTAGTTATCCAAAAGGTTATCACAAATACATAATATAAGTTCACACTTGAGGCCTTTATATTTTTATATTGCATGGCATTTGTCTTTTTAATTAAGAAAATAACACATTTCTCTTTCATTGCCTTGGGGTTTTTCATTTAATTTCCTATTTAAAAGTAATTTCATCTCTCTTTTTAATTTAATTAAAACGTAAAAATCATGAGAGGAGAAAAAGTTAAAGAAAATCCTGAGTCATCACTCTTTTTTTCCCTAAGTATTCACATCACCGATGAAGATCTGTCTAGAATAAAGCACTGATACAACTCACTGGATAATAATGAGCTTCTCCAAAATTATAGATTAGGTATGAAATTTATTTATTTTATTGAAAGATAGTGGAATACTGTGTAAAGGGAGGTTTACTTACTTTGTGGAAACTGACAGAAAACAACCAAATTATGCCTTTCCTTTTCAACAGAATTTAAAATAATAAACAGTGACATTCTCTGTGATTAGAACCCCATATCCAAAACGAAAAAGAAAATGTTTTAATATAATACTGAAGTTTAAATGCCTTACCACGTCTACTCTAAGTTGAGTTTCATTAGTGGTTTTTTTTTTTTTTTTTTTTCACAGTTTTGAAGTGGCTTAATGTCTTACTTTTTTTTTTGGAAATTCCATCCTTAAGAAATGAAATGTATAAGTAGTATTTTCATCATAATTATTTCCCAAGCTGAGCAAGTTTTCTTGGGGTAGAAGTGCATGGAGATGACTGGGCTTATATAATAGCTAACTATAAAAACTTACAATGATTCCACTCTATTCAGTGACATGTAATGGCATACACGTTAAGATTTGGGTTGAAAGAAAATTGTTTACTTGGAAGTGCTCCAACACGAATTTGCCAGTCACAGAATAGAATAAAGAAGAAATGGATCAGCCATTTATTTTATTTTTTGTGGGTGAGGGTACCAGGAATTGCCCTCAAGATCACTTAGGCACTAAGGCACATCCTCAGCCCTATTTCTTGTATTTTTTTTCTGTGTGTGTGTGTGTGTGTGTGTGTGTGTGTGTGGTGCTGGGGATTGAACCCAGGGCCTTTATGCATAGGAGGCAAGCACTCTATCAACTGTGCTATATCCCCAGCCTTATTTTATTTAGAGACAGGGTCTCATTGAGTTGACTAGTACCTCCCATTATTGAGGCTAGCTTTGAACTTGAGATCCTCCCGCCTTAGCCTCCCGAGCTGCTGGGATTACAGTTGTGTGCCACTTTGTCTGGCAATCAGTCATTTATTTTTTAAAATACTTATTGAACAGCTACTAAGTCTGTAATTTGTGCTAGATGCAGAGAGTAAAATAATGAAACAGTCATAAAATATAACGCTCATTGGCAGTAGATTTGAAAGGTGCTTGACTCAAAGGCTTCAATGCCACCCAGTTTTATTGACCTTTTATCACTATTTACATAGGTTTTATCACTATTTACATAGGGTAAAATATTTTCTGGTATCACTTAAAATTGTATTAAAAACTGTTTGATGGGCCAGGTGTGGTGGTGCATGCCTATAATCCCAGTGGCTCAGGAGACTGAGACAGGAGGATCACAAGTTCAAAGCCAGCCTCAGCAACACTGAGGTACTAAGCAAATCAGTGAGATCCTGTCTCTAAATAAAATACAAAATAGGGCTGGGGGTGTGACTCAGTGGTTGAGGGCCCCTGAATTCAATCCTCAAAACAAAACAATACAAAAAAACCAAAAAACTGTTCTATGAAAGAATTCTGAGCCCAATCACCCCAGTAAAATAAATTAATATTACTCAATTTATGACAATTTCATCTGTCTCTCTTCTAATAGCCATCTATTATGAATACTTAATTGTGGTAAGTTAGATAACACATGTAAATAATTTACTCAACATTTGGAAGTATATATCACTGCCAAATTGATAGAAGAATGTGTAAATATGTGCAAAGGGATTTGTACTACTGGGGCAATCAAGTTACACATGCATAGTGTTCAAATGGGTGGTTGGACCACATCAAATAACATTGAAGTGATCGGTAGTTGGAGATTATATGATGGTAAAATTGTGTAACAAAAATTCATATTTTAAATATTTTCTTTTTATTAGGATGTGTAGATATAATAATATCTCTTTTATCAGCTTGGTTTAGATCAGAGGTCAGAAAACTTTTTATGTAAATGTCTAGATAGTAAATGTTTTCAGCCTTATGGGCTGTATCAGCTTTATAACAGTTACAGTTGGTCCTCCATATCCACAGGTTCCATGTCTGTGAATTCAGCTAACAATAGATGGAAAATATTTGAAAAAATATTGCATCTGTATTGAACACATTCAAAGTTTTTTTCCCCTTGGTATTTTTTCATAGACAATACAGAATAACAATTTACTTAAATAACATTTACCTTGTGTTAGGTATGATAAGTAATATAGGGAAGATTTGAAGTATAAGGAAGGATATGCATATAAGAAAATACTATGTCATTTTACATAGGGACTTGAGCATCCCCAGATTGTGGAATCTGTGGGGGTGTTAGAATCAATACCCTGCAAACACCAAAGCATGACCAAATTCACATTCATGCCATTATAGCATGAAAGGAGTCATGGATACTAAATAAATGAATAAGCATGATTGTGGTCTAACAAAACATGATGGAATGGATTTGTCATGTGGGACATAGTTTACAAACCACTGATCTATACAACATAAAAGAGGAAGATATAGTATTAAATTGGGGTGATAGGAAAGTGTTTCATTGAAGAGGTAGCATTTGGGTCATTCTTGAAGGTGGGGGGGAATTTTGGCAAACTGAGATTATAGAGTGATTTCTGGTATAAGAAATGTGCATAATTTAAGAATCAGAATTGTTACAAATATCAATGTTTGTTATGGTAGAAATCTAGGCTCTATGTTGACAGGTAACTCTGGATGAGGTAGGAATGAAGGTTGCTTGTTTTAGAGTTTTCAATTCCAGAATGAAGAATTTATATCTAATTCAACAAACAATGATAAACCATTAAATAGTTTCTATCACAGAAGTATCTACTAGAAATAATATTAGAGGACAGTCATTCTAGAAGTGGTACATGGAATAAATTAGAGAAGTGAGAAACTAGTAAATAAGGGAACAGATTATCATAATTTAGAAAGACAATGAATCAGGCATGATGACACACACCTGTAATTCCAGTGGCTCTGGAGGCTGAGGTAGGGGGATCACAATTTCAAGGATAGTCTTAGCAATTTATTGAGGCCCTAAGCAGTTTAGTGAGACCTTCTTTCAGAATGTAAAAAATTAAAATTTGAAAAACTGGGTGTAGAGATGCAACTCAGGGATAAAGCATCCCTAGGTCAAATGAATGAATGAATGAAAGAAAGAAAGGAAGGAAGGAAGGAAGGAAGATCAGCTTACAGTGACATAAGAAATTGAAAATAGGGGTTATAGAGGTGAATTATAATGTTTCTAATTATTTTATTTTTAGCTAACAAAATATATTTTACTTTTTGGCTAAAATCTAGCCAAATAACTTATGCATTGACACCTAATTATTCTTGTGGTGAAAACATATAAAATCTATTAGGGATTTCCAAGTATAAAACACATCATTATTAACTAAAATCACCTTTTAAACAATAGATCTCTTGAATTTATACCTTCTACCTATGATTTTGTATTCTTGGAACAATGTCTCTACAAATTCTCCCACCCCTAGTCCCTGGCAACAACCATTATAATCTGTTTATTAGGAGTTCAACTTTTTTAGCTTCCACATGTTTGTGAGATTCTGTGGTATTTTTTCTTTCTGTGCCTATAACATTTTAATGATTAAAAACTAGGAACCTAGGGGCTAAGGCTGTGGCTCAGTGGTAGAGCACTTGTCTCGCACCAGTGAGGCACTGGGTTTGATCCTCAGCACCACATTAAAAATAAATAAATAAATAAATAAATAAGAGATATTTAAAAGAAAAACTAGAAACCTAAATTATTCCCAAATATTAGTTCACCAATATGCACCAATCCCTCCAACTAGGCCTACCATGTTCCTGTTTCTAGAAAACTATTCAGTAAAAAGTGGCAGTTTATGAAACTTGTCTTCTTCTTCTTCTTTTTTTTTTTTTGAAGCGGTTAGATGTTTATTGGACATCATAGAAACAACATTGAGGCAAGATGGAACACACACATAATTGTGGAAAATAAAGCAATAGCATATTATTATGTAATGAACATAATAAATAATATTGATATCATACTTCTTAACCATGACAAAAATATTACTGTAAAAATAAGAAACTTGACTTCTTGCTAAATCATTTCCCTTCTTAGATTTCTGGAGTTCAGAATCAAATTGAAAATCATCAGCACAGCAAAGGAAAGAACCAAGAGCATGAAGAGAGAACCTAGAGATGGGAGAAAATCTTTGCCAAATAGTCTGCTGACAGGGAATTAACATATAAATATCCAGAATATATAAAGAACTGAAAAAGCTTAACAGCAAAAGAAAAAAATCAATAATTTAACAAAAGATCTAAACGGATATTTCTCAAAAGAAGAAACGTAATTATACTGTCATATGTAACTAGTTAGAACAAATAAAAAAAATTTAACAAGAAGAAACACAACTGGCTGACAGATACAGGGAAAAAAATGTTCAACATCTCTAGCAATCACGGAAATGCAAATCAAACTGCACTAAGATTTCATCCCACTCCAGTCAGAATGGCAATGATCAATTTTTCTATCTCTTAATATTTGCCACTTCGGATTTTTAAATAGCAGAGTCAGCTCTCCTGACATTAGTTTATATCTTCCCACTTGAAGCCTACTGCATGGGACTTTAAGTGTCACTAGAAATGTTCATATTCTCTGGGCAGCATTGTACTGACTTTCATATTGATCCTTAATCAGGCCTATGGTTGGGTAATTTCTCCCTGCAAATATTGTGCCCCATTATGTTAAACAAATGCCAAGTCTCATTTGTATTTGCTCCTGGCTTCTATAAGCAACTAACCATACCACAGACCTTACTACTGATAGATGCCATACTTTAATCCTTTTCTAAAAGTGTAGAATAAGAATTACAGACATTTGAACTATTCCCACTTGTGTATATACTAATACCAGTGTGTGACTTGGCTGTTCAAATTATTACACACAAGGAGAAAATGCATTCAAAATAGTTAACAGCTGGTTTTGCCTCAACACCAACTTTTCAAAACCAGTTGCCAGGCCCAGCATGGTGGCACACGCCTATAATCCCAGCAGTTCAGGAGGCTGAGGCAGTAGGTTCATGAATTCAAAGCCAGCCTCAGCAATTTAGCGAGGCCTTTAACAACTTACTGAGACCCTGTCTCTAAATAAAATACAATCAGGGCTCAGGACGTGGCTCAGTGGTTAACTGCCCCTGGGTTCAATCCCCGATACAAAAAAAGAAAGAAAGAACAAGTTAACAGATTGACAGATGCTCATGGTACATGTCTATAATCCCAGCTGTACAGGAGGCTAAGGCAGAAGGGTGACAAGTTACAGGACATCCTAGGCAACTTAAAGAGACTCTCTCTTAAAATAAAGACCAAAAGGGCTGGGACTTAAGATTAGTAGTAGAGTGGTGGGGGTTCAATCCCTAGTACTACACACACAAAACCCAACCAACCAACCAACAGACAAAAGAACAGTAGCCAGACCTAATTAACTGCTTGCCTACTAGCTAGAAATATCAGCCCTGCCATTGACACATAAGTAAATCTTCACAAAAAGAATAGATATAAAAAGTTAAACCTAATGACGGTTTAGAAGAAAACATAAGAGGTAATCCCTGTGACCATGGAGTAGACCAAGATTTTCCAAAAATGAAACAAAAACACAATAAAATATTAATAATTAAACTTTATCAAAATTAAATATAGTTTGTGTTCAAAAGATATCTAAAACAATGAAAAGTCAAGCTACAGACTTGAAAATAAATTAACAAATTAGTTCAGATAAAGGAATTGTATCTAGAACATAGAAAATGTGTAGTACTCAATTTAAAAAAAAACCTTTTTTAAAAAAGTAGGCAAAATAAATTAATAGACACTTTATCAAAGAAGATACACAAATGGCAAATAAGCACATGAAAAGATGTTCAACATCATTAGTCATTAGGAAAATACAAGTTAAAAATATATTGGAATATCACATGGCACAAACTAGAATGGCTAAAATCCAAAAGACTGACAATAATAATTTTGGCAAAAAGGTAGAGAAACTAAAATTGTCACATATTGCTGATATGAATGTAAATGGATACTGCTATATTTGGAATACTTTTGCAGTATTTTTTAATTAAGTGAACTAAACATAATGTATGTGTGTGGTGTGTGTGTGTGTGTGTGTGTGTGTGTGTGTGTGACTATGTATATATATGGATATATGCACACACATATGTATATAGGTATATGTAATCCACAGATATAATATAAAACCCAGCAAGTCCAAATCTATCGGAGAAAAGAAATAATATGTCCATATGAACCCTTATAATTAGTTTAATGTTCAGATTAGCATTATTCAGAATAGCCCCAAATTGGAATTTCTCCAAATGTCTATCAACTAGTGAATAGATAAGCAAAATATAGAACATGTGTACAATGGAATGCTACTCTTATAAATGTAATGACATGGATGCATCTCAAAGGCGTTATATTGGGTGAAAGAATCCAAACAGAAAAGAGTTCAAACCTTATGATTATATTTATAGGAAGTTTCCAGAGAAGGCAAAACTATAGAGACAGAAACCAGATGAATGGGTGTCTGGAGCCATGGATAGAAGCTGTGATTGGCTGCATATTGGCATGAAGAAACCTTGGGGTTATGGACATTTTATGAAATTGGGTTGTGATGATAGTTGCACAAATACATATATTTACTAAGACACATTTTACTGAACACTTAAATTGGTAAATTATATTGTATGTAAATTATACTTCAGAAAAGCCACTGATGTGTAAAATATAGAATGTTGTTATGTGAGAAGACATTTTCATTTAAATGATGATTTTGTGTAAAAAGGAAATTGTTGAAAAAATGTCATCACAAACATCTTCAAACAACTAAAATATAAAATAGGTACATAATAGAATTAGAACATATAGGTAAAACATTTTTTTCACAGGCATATGTATTGTGAAATTGTATGGTACTGTTTATGACCAACAAAATGAAACTTTTTACAGTGAAGCCATATTCATAGTCACTTTTGAAGGGAAAAACAGCTCTGTGAAATAAAATATTGCTTGGGGAGTTCTTTCATACTGCTTGTCACCAGCATTCTCAATGGCTTATAAGTTATAATTGCTCTGTGATAAAGGCATGTGCTTTTCCTCCTCTCTTATAAAAATTTTAATGAGAACTTGAAGTGAACTCTCAGTGAACCTATTTTCATTCCAAAATCTTATGATTTTAATCTTGTGATCCTCTGGAGACCTGGCACTGTGGTCTGTGACAGCATGAATACTTCATAATTATTCCTCCTGTTTGTAGAAAACACTATGAGCATCCATCATTCCCTCTCTCCCTTGCTGCCTCCTGGGAGCCACAGCCCCTAGCAAGGTCAGTAATTGCAGTTTTGGTTGACAGTTCCAGGCCAGCTGAAGTACACCCAGCTGGTGAAGACCAGCCACAAAGGGGTATTGACTGCCTTGCCTTCAGTCTCTTTCCTCCTAGTTAGTTTGGCCTTAAAACTCTTAACAATGTGATAGATGGACTTGAATCATCTCACAGGAGATTCCTCAGTACAGAGAAAATAAATGGTTTCTCTACAGTCACATATATATATATATATATATATATATATATATATATATATATATATAGTATTTGGGGGGCAATTGATCTAACAGTCCTGGGGTAAATTAAAGGTCTTTCCCTTGGGGATAAAGAGAAGGCTATGCTGGAGGTTGACATTTAATATTAAGTTTGGCATCTCACACCACTGTAGACGACCAGCATGAAATAGAAGATTCAGCTATGTGTATGAAGATGGTGTTTTGAAAATCATTATGCTTCCTTTTGCTAATATTTAAAATTTTCAATACAGTTTGGCCTGTTCTTAGAAAAATAGTGGTGAATCAAATCATTAAGTATTCGTTTTCTACTCTATTTTATGACAAGTAGATGGAAAGAGTCATACATAATACTGAAGGAATGCCAATCACTTTATGAAAAGAACCACATTATCAATACAAAGAGGGCTAAGCAAATAGTCTTTGCAATGTACCACACTGACTGATGTAGACTTAGGAAAATGGAAAGAAACTTTCATGTGAAGTATGATGAATTTGAGAAAAAAAGTCTTTAAAAAGTGATATAATATTTTAATGTTTTTATTAGTACATTATAGTTCTACATAATATTGGGGTTCATTTTGACATAATCATACATGCATGAAATATGATTTGCTCCACTTCAGTCTTCAGTACTTCCTTTTTTCGTCCCCTTATCCCTGTCTTGTTCCACTTCCTCTACTGTTCTTCCTCCTATTTATGTTTTTTTTAATTAGAAAAATGATATCATATTTTAACTCTCCAACTTCTCACTGTATTATTTATTCATTGAGCATGTGTGAAAATACTGGCTAAAGCAGACCCAATTAAGGAGAGTCTCTTGTTTCCAAGACACTAGACTAGTATCTCTGGGTTTCAAATTTGTCAAACGTTTCTGTTGTTTGTTTGTATTTTATTGTTTTTTTTTCTTTTTGATTTCTTTTTCTGGGGCTTCTTTGGGACTTCAATAATTCATTTATATCAACTGGGCATGGTAGCTCATGCTTATAATCCCAGGGGCTCTGGAAGCTGAAGCAGGAGTATCACAAGTTCAAAGCCAGCCTCAGCCATTAGCAAGATCCTAAGCAACTTAACAAGACCCTGTCTCAAAATAAAAAATAAAATAAAAATAAAAAGGGGTGGGGATATGGCTCAGTGTTAAGCACCCCTGGGTTTAATTGCCAGTACCAAAACTAAAAAATAAGTCATTTGCATGAGAATATCATACCCATATATATCCTAGAGAATATTTTACCCACATATATCCAAAGACTTAAATAATAACTGAATTATAATCATGGCCCTGAAAACACTTGACACACTTCCTATTAATACATGGAGTCCAAAGGAGCATGTGGTTTCTTCAATCAAGAAAGTAAGGCTGGTTTCTTCAATCAAGAAAGTAAGGCAGGGCTGGGGATGTGGCTCAAGCGGTAGCGCGCTCGCCTGGTTTGCGTGCGGCCCGGGTTCGATCCTCAGCACCACATACAAACAAAGATGTTGTGTCTGCTGAAAAGTAAAAAAATAAATATTAAAAAATTTCTCTCTCTCTCTCTCTCTCTCTCTCTCTCTCTCTCTCAAAAAAAAAGTAAGGCCAATGGTATCTAACATTCAAGGCTAGGTTAAAAAAAAAAAGTTATTTAAACTGGAGCTGGGGTTGTGGCTAAGTGGTAGAGCACTAGCCTCACATGTGTTAGACACTGGGTTCCATCCTCAGGACCACATAAAAATAAATTTAAAAAACAAAATAAAGTTATCGTGTCCATCTACAACCTAAAAATATATTTTAAAAAGTCATTTACTTTCTTCCTGGTTCTCTGGGGGATTCTTACCTTTCAGGAAAACAGTAACCATGCCAAAGAGGTATCCTGTGACTACCATACTAGGGAGGCTTCATAGACATTCCACTTCACCACCCAAGTTCCATCCTTGTGATAGAATCATCTTTGATGCTCTGCTCAGTACAGACTTTAAATAACTGCATCTTCACCCAATATTTGAATACAATCCCACAAGAAGTGCCAAGTGAGAACTCTCAGCCAATTCCTTTCCAAATACTTGCCCAACAAAATTTTGAACATTCATAATATACTTAATATCTTTAATATTTCAATGATGAAAGTATTATACTGTAATTTTGATATTACCTATATATTTGTTTGGATATTTAGTTCTTCAGTAACCACATCATTACTAATGGAATGCAGCAAAGAAAATATAGAATATTATTTGAATTTCAGATAAACAACAAATACTTTTTAATATGGCTCATGCAATATTTGGGACACACACTAAACAAAGTCATTTTATAATTTTTTAATTTGTCTAATTACTTATACATGAGAGGAATGCATTTTGAAACATCATACATAAACAGAGTATAACTTCTCATTCTTCTGATTGTGCATGATGTAAAATAACATCAGTTGTATAATCATATGCATATAGGGTAATAATGTCTGATTCATTTTATTTTCCTTCCTACCCTCATATCCCCTCATCTCCCTCCACTCCCTTCTGTCTAATCAAAAGGGAAGAATAGAAGTACTTTGAATTAGACAAAAGCAATTTTTAATTGAATTAATTTTTTGAGGTATCCTGTATTTTAACTGGAATTCCTTTACATTAAAAAATTTGGACAAGAGACAGAACTAGGTTCTAATAATGCATTAGGTGGAGTGTGACTACAATGGAGTTTAGTCCATTTTCAGAACAGTATTGAAATGCTTTCATTTCCCCCTTGCAGAATAAGCACTCTATCCCGTAAAGGTACTTCTGGTTGAGCTCATTTGTAGCATAGCCATTACTTTTTAAAATTTACTATTTTTATGAGTTCCTTTTAATTATATATAATATTAGGTTCATTTTGACAATTATACAACCATGAAATATTATTTTCTCCAATTCAATTTCCAGAGCATCCCCTCCTCCCTTCCCCTGTTCCCTTTTCTCTACTGATCTTTCATATATATATATATATATATATATATATATATATATATATATATAGTGCATTATGTATATGCATAAACCTGAAATTCTCTGTGGTATATTCATATATGTACATAGGAAATTTTGGTCAGATTCATTCCACTGTTCCTCCATTTTCCCATCCCTCATCCCTCCCCCTCAATCTCTTCTATAATCCACTGATCTCTCCTTTGTTTTCATGGAATTCACCCCCCTTTTTCCCCCTTCTCTTCATATTCTCATTCATATTCTCTCTCTCTCTCTCTCTCTCTCTCTCTCTCTCTCTCTCTCTCTCATTTTTGTCATATCCACCATTTACCGAGCAAAAGCAACAGACAGATGTAGGGGAGAGAGAGAGAAAAATAGATGAAACCTCTCTCCCCTGTGATTATTTAATCTATTGGGAACAGAAAATGGGTAAGATGAAATGGTGACACCTAACCTTATAACTTAAAAACAAAAATCCTATGGGTTTCAATGGCTATTATTTATGCAATTTCTAAGATATTTTTACTTAATTATAGAAGAGAAAAAGATTAATGCTCAGATTCTAGTCACTGACTGAACAGTGCCTCAACAGCACTGTTAAATTAGAGATTCTCTTTCACTTTTTAGTGACATCCAGTTAGCTTCCTCAAATTTACACTGCAGTTGCTGACAAAAATAATCTCATGTTTAGCAATGGCTTTCATTTTCCAAGCTTATTTTCTCATTGGTTCTGCTCTGCTGTAGGCAGGGAAGTTATTGACATCCATTCCATAAATATGGAAAATTAGACAAAGAAATTGTCACCTTTTCCTAGAGTAGTAGTTCCCAATGTGTAGTCCCTATACCAGTAGCATCAATATTGGCTGGAAAGTTGTTTGGGATGAAAAAATTGAGCTCCATTGTAGATCTATTGACTCAGAAACTGTAGGGTGGGCCTAAAAGTTTGTGTTTTAACAAAACTTCACATGATTCTATATCACATTCAAACTTTAGAAACTCTGCCCCAGAATACATGGTTCTAGTTCAAACATTGTTATTACTAATATCTTACTTAAATTCTTGTTTCCCTGCCTCTACTTGATTTTATACCCTGTGAAGTCAGAAGTAGTGTCACACTACCTGAGCACATCGTAAGTGTGCCATTAATATTGCAAAATGAATTAATGAAAACTAGAATGAATGAATGAATCCCCCATATGAGGGTCTTCCATTGGCAAGTCTTGCCTTATCAGATGTAGTCCATGCATGGAAAAGTCTATTAGTTTGCCATCATCAGAATGCTTAATCTCTTGGAAAGAATCACAGTCAATGGAAAGAAAAATAGTTGACTGCATGTGTTTTTCCGAAGGCAAAGGCAGAGCACATTAGTTGTTTATAAGTATTTAACAAGGAGATTTTTAAATTGTTTATAATGCAAAGAAACAAGAAATAAGCTGTTGAATGCTCTTGTAACATGGTGAAATTTTTATGATATATTAAGTGAAAGAAAGTGTATAAAAATTGTGATACAGAATTATCTCTTCTTGTTGCGTTTCTTTCAAAGTATATAAATGAAAGACCTTCATAAATATGTTGTAAAGTAGTTTCCTAATCTATAAAGTGGGGTAATAATATTTGTACATATCTCATAGGGTTGATTTGAAGATGGAATGCCTTATTAAAAGCCTAAAGACAGCCCTGGGCACAGTTGGACATGCTGCTGATTATATTGTTCACATCATTATTGTGTGTAGTTGGAGAAATTATAGGCAATTTTGTTTTGATTGAGTGCTTTTTTTGCCCTAATCTCTAAAACTTTGACAAAGCTGTGTTGTGTTTGTAATTGGATAAAAAGAATTTTTAAAGGAAAATTACTTGGTATAAAGAAATGTGTAAACCTAAGATATTTTCTAAAGGAGACCATTTTGACTCATTTTCTATGTCCCCACTTTTTACAAGTCCTGGGTGTTGTCCTTATGTACCTGATTCCAAGTGTGCCCATCTGACTAGGTAGCTATTAAGCAATTCCTACTAAATGTTTTTCTGAGATCGAAGTTAGTTGTCAGCTCTTTCAAGGATTTTAACTTTCATAAAGATGTTCTGGGAAGAAAATGTACCACATATTGCCTGGAAGACACTTTATATTTATCTAATTCAGTCCTCTCATTGTTCACATAAAGAAGCTAAATTTGCAAAAGGTGAAATCTATCCATATAATAAAGTACCTTAATATCTGGGCTTAAAATACTGGTGTCTTTTTTATCCTCAGCCTTTAATACTTAAAAAAGTTTGAGCCCAGCATTTTATGAATCATGTTAGAAATCTCACTATGGGTACTGTCACTAGTTCATGCCTGCTGTCTATATTTTCACTTATTCATTAATTTTAATTTTATTATTTTTACAAAATTTCAATGTTTTATATTGAATGATTATTATAAAGAAGGAATTTTGTGTTGATGAAAGAAATGCATTTTTAAGGAAGCTGATTTACTACTAATAGAAATTGTCAGTTACTTTTTCCTTCTAAACAGGAAAAGGAATGTAGCAACAATGTACCAATATATAAGTGAAGGATAAATCCAAGCAACTCTGTTATTCAAGTATTTGCATTAATGTTGTTTAATGGATGAAATACTTCTATAATTCTGCAACATTAATTTCTCCTTCTTTATTCTGCCACCAAAGGTATAACACTGATTATAGTACGTTTCAGGGAAAACAATCCTCATAGGCATAAGGGCAACAATTCTACTCCTTTATATGCTGTCTAGGCTCATCACAGTGACCTTTAATTCATTTTCTCTTGTCTGGTCTGCTTTGCAGACACTATGAAACCACTCTGTGGTGTCTATTGAGCTGAAGTCAATTAATCACAGGGTGACTTTTAAAATCAAGATTAATAATAGGTTATTTCATAGCCAGAATACTTGATTAAGACGGGCACATTTGTGGTTCCCCTCATGTCCAGAAATAATTTAGCTGAGTTCCAACATCTCAGACAACTTTTGCTCTAATGTGATTTTCCCAGTATGAGCTGTTCAGCTTAAATGCACTTTCCTAAGCTTCCATAAGGGGTTCCCAGAAGGGTTATACAAAATCACTTTTCCTGGCTACTGGGAACCCCTAGATTGCAACCTCTCTGAAAGCCTCATAGCACTGGCACCTCCTAAGTAAAGGTAGGGAGGAAAAGTGAAAAAATAAGAGAAAATCTGTCTGAAAAGATAGTAGCATCTGCCATCAACATTTTCCACATAAGTCTTTCTCCTATATTTCTCTCTAGTCCTGTTCCAAATTTTCTCTCGTTTTTCTGTCTTCCTAAATTCACAAATGTCCTTGGTGTTTCCTGATATATTAGAAGATCCAAGGCTTCTCATATTCACATACTGCTTAACAATGTGATGGTACACCTTAGCAGTTTAGCAAAATGGCAAATTTGTTTGTTTAAAAAAAACATATAATATGCTGCATCATCAGTGTAAGTTTGCCTGATGAACTAAGAGAACTAGTTGGTACCAATGAAGTTGAGTTTTAAGGTCAATACATCACCCATATAAAGGAAATCCGGGACAACTAGGTACATATATGTGACAGCTAGGGGCTGAATACATTTTGTACAATATTTCATTTGCTGTTATAAAGAAAAAAATATGATGCTTGGGTACAGCTACCATAGAAATCAATTTTTAAGTTTTATTTTATTACTACCTTTCTATTCCCCAGGTGTGCCTTTCCAAGCATCTCCATCCTAAACACAATTGCCTCTGAAGCACCAATATATCTCTGAGTGGATGACAGTTTCCAAACTCTGCTCAAAAAATGCAGTGCAAATCCTGATGTAGCATAATGCAACTACCAGAAGTTGTTTTGGGGCCAGATACCTTCTGCTCTCTACTCTCCTGAGATCTTAGTAAAACCCCTTTCTTATAGCCTTGGCTTATTGAAAAGTAGTAGTTTATTTGGTATTAATCAAAAGCTGTAAAACATCTATCAGCTCAAGTCTCTCAAACAATGGGCTTTTTAAAAAGAATTTTTTTTTTTGTACCAGGGATTGAACCCAGGGGGGCTAAACTACTGAGCCGCATCCCCAGCCCTTTTTATTTTTATTTTTTTTTAATTTAAGCACAGGGTCTTGCTATGTTGCTTAGGGCCTCACTCAGTTATTGAGGCTAGCTTTGAACTTTCCATCCTTCTGCCTCAGCCTCCCACTGGAATTATAGATATGCACCACTGTGCCTTGCTAAATTTTTAATCTGCTGAAAACAGAAGGTGCCTTCATTCTGTACCAGTAATATGATTCATGATATGGAGACCACAGAAAGAATATAAAGCTGTTTTTCATTGTAAGAGAATTGTTGCCTCTTCAATCATTTTTTGGGGGGGTATTGTTGTTATCTTTATAGGAATTAGTTATTTCATCTGTAGAAATATGGTACCATCCAAGTTTGACTGGAGTGTCTAGAACAGAGAAGTGTGAAGATGTGAAGTCTTGCTAAGTACAGTTTTGTGCTGCAGTCACTGTTTTCAGGAAGACACATCCACAGAGTACTTTTTCTCATTGTTAGTTTAGTCTCACAAAAGAGAACACCTCTTGTTGTTATAAGCTATCTCCCCATCATCTTTCTAACTTGTCTGAAGTATTTTAAAATTTTTTGTAGTTGTAAATGTACAGAATGTCTTTATTTTATTTGTTTATTTTTATATGGTGCTAAGGATTGAACCCAGTGCCTCACACATGTGAGGCAAGTGCTCTGTCCCTGAGCTATAGCCCCAGCTAATTCTGAAGTATTTTATTGTCCAGATTTTATATATTGTTTTGAGTTTAACATTCATGACCTAGTAAAGTCAGGGGTTTTCACTCCTTCCTTATTATGCCTCCTCATCATGGCAAACCATAAACTGATATAAAAAGGCAAAGTACACTTACTGATTGTACCTTGTGTAACTGATCTTTCTCAACAGTTATTAAATGATACCAAATCAGTATCTCAGTAACTGCTTATGATACTTTGGCCATATCTTTTCAAAACCTCTCCAACACCTGGATGTAGATAAGAGGTAGATATTTGCCTAGAGTGCATAATTTTAAAATAAATAACCTCCAACAAACAAACACATTGGTAGGCTTGCATGCACATGTGTATAACACATATTCACACACATGAACACACACACACATATGCACACAAAACACACACAGCTTTCTATTTATTTAAAAATAAAGGCAAAAATCCATAACTTTCTATGGTGTATTAGTTTTCTAGGCCTGCCATTATAATGTAAATAGACCAAATGGCTCAAACAACAGAAATTATTTTTCTTACAGTTCTAAAGCCTAGAAGTCTGAAATTGGGTAGGGTTGGTTCCTTCTGAAAATTGAAAGGTAAGGCAATGCTCTGAGCCTATCTCTTTGACTTACAGAGGGGCCATCCTCTTACTGTGTCTATTTATTTTGTCCTTTCTATATGTGTTCCTGTATCCAAATTTTCCCTTTTTGTGAGCTATAAGTCATATTGGGTGAGGGAGATACCCTACCTTAGTATGACTTGATCTTAATTAATTACATCTACAATGACCTATTTCCACATAATGTCACAGTCTGAAATCCTAAGGTTCAAGACTTCAACCTATAAATTTGAGAGGGGAGAACATAATTCAACCCATAATATCTGGCTTATTTCTCCAGCCACTTTCATACTACATACTTTCTTAGTCTCTTTACTTGCCATCCATAACCTGTCCATTTTAAAAATGGGTCATGATCTTCCCACCCTCCTAAAACCATATATAGAACATATTTTTTTTAAAGCTAGAACACACTTCATCCTCTCCCTCCATACACACAAACCATTTTGCTAGGCTTATTTGTGTTCACCATTCAGATTTCAGGTCCAGATCACTAACTTTGTCTACATCAGTTACATTATGAATGTATCATAAAATTTTCCCCCCCAAACATTTATCTTGATTTGCAAACATATATTCATTATGTGTCTTTTCCTCTTCAGTAATGCGTATATCATGCTGAGTCCCTTGTCTCACCCTTTGCTATGCAGATTATTTTGAGCATATAACAGGAACACAAACAATATTTCTTAAATCCAAATATTATTTAAGTATTATTGTTTTTACAAATCAAGATTTTTTACTACTCACTGTAAATAGCTTGTTATTCCCTGATGTTTTAACATTGCATTCCCTCTAATAATATTTCATGCACCTTGAAATCCTTTCGCTTGACTGCATCCTTTGCTTCAGGGAAGGTTTGATAAAGGACGAACTTGGCATCAGATGATCTATTCCCAACACAGAATTTGATTGAATGATTCTTCTTTGTTAGGTATTTAAAATGTGCACTGATTATTATGTTCAAGGTGATTTTCAAGACTAACAGACAATTTGAATCGAGTCCATTATTTCTATCTTCTGGAGTCTTGAACATGTATGTGATGGCTAGTATGCACGTGTACATAATAACTTTCATATACATATATATATATATATATATATATATATATAGGAAATATATGTATATATAAATATATGTATGTATATATATATGAATATATGTATGTGTGTGTATATATATATATATATATATATTATATATATATAATATATATATAATTCAGTTCCCCAAACTGCAATTAATTTGTGATATTTATAACTGAAACCAGAAAGGATAAGTTAGAATTTTAGGTCTTATGCTTACTAGCAATAAGTTGGAGTTACCTCCCTGATCAACTAAGAGAATTTCCCTTTTAGTGTTACTTTATGAATTAAATGAACTAATATTTCTGCCTGGCATGTGGTTAGAATCAAATAAGTGATACTTAGTAAAAGGAAGAACAAGAGGAGATGCAGAGGAGAATGATTCCTAAGATTACGAGTATGATATTTCTAAAGAGTATCCCTCTAAGCTTGAGTGACATATTTCACTGCTCAGTATGCTTCATGAAATAGAATTCTCTTTAGGATATCTTTACATTCTCAAGACTTGGCACAATGCCTGACACAAGGTAGGTGCTCAATAAATACTTCTTGGATGAGGAGCTGGCATTGTGGCTCAGTAGTAGATCACCTCCCTAGTACGTATGAGGTACTGGGTTCAATTCTCAGCACCACATAAAAATAAACAAAATAAAATAAAGGTATTGTGTCCATCTACAACTAAAAAATTAAAAATATATATATATTTCTTGGATGAATATTATTTAATTCATCAATTCTTTCACTTTTAAATTCATCTACAAAGAGTGGCCTTCATTTTTTTATGTTCAGTTGTTCATGCTTGTATTGGTGACTGCAGTTTACTGCAGGTCAGGAAGAACATTACACTTTAGATTTAATTTGATTATTGATTTGTCATCAAAACTTACTGAGACTGAATAAATGCCTACTTGAGACAAATATGTAGGGTGTTCATTAGCACTCAAATACAGTGGATATATATTTTATAACTTGACATACCTCTGCTTTGTGGCATCTATGTGAATTAGAAAATAAGGATATGAGTAATTGTTTTAATGACAATTTCACCTCTGCATCATGCTACTCTCACTTCCTTGTGAATGCAATTAGGTTTGTCATAGCCTTCTCTCTGTGAGCTTGTAGATAACAAATGGAAAAATTATGTCTTTGACTATAATCCTCCTGCTTAAATATGATAGGAAAGCACCAATGAATTTAATACTATTAATGTTCTCTCTGAACTGGAACTCTTTAAATCATAAAATATCACATAATTTCTTTTTATGAAAATGTTGACATGACATTATTTCAAATTGTGCATTTTAGAGCAAGTTTCATATGAATTCTTACAACATATGGACATATTGTTTATGTCTTTCAATTAACATGATGATAAAGACAAATGCTTATTCCTACTTCAGATGTGTTATGTCCCTACCACTAGTCACGTGTTTTTATAATAATTCATCACACATTCTAAGTGTTGTTTCACATAAATAGTTTCCTTTAAAATTTCCTTACATTATACATCTGATAATGGATATCTATATAAAAAAGAGGAGTTTTCTTTTGGAAATTTACTGTAACTATATTTTAGTTTCCTTAGAATGAAAGAAAATTAAAAGATGGATTTTATTGTTTCTTTGTTGCTATATTGAAATATTGAAGCACTTTAAGATTTATAAGGACATTTGTGTCTTGCATAATGAAGTAACTGAGACAGAATAAAACACAAAAGGAGACATCAAGGTCATTATCTGATCTGGATGGATTAGCCATTCAACTGCCTGAAGGTCAGAAACTGAACAAGGTTTCTCAAGGTATCCACAAGCCCTATGATTCAGTGTTTATGAGGTTATTTAAAAAAAAAAAAGAAAGAAAGTGGTCTTGTGATTGAAATCATGTAGAATTAAAGAATAGCCCATAATAAAGGCAAAACAATATATGGGTTAAAATTTAATAGTGTATAGAACTAAAGGTATTTTGTGAATGGTATAATTCCATCTTTTACAAGCTAACCCTTTACATGTTTCTGTATTTACTTCTATTGTAAATGTATGGTTCTATTAACACACTTGGCATGTTACATTATTGTCATGTTTTTATGTGACATAAATTGTTGTAGGTAAGTATTTTCCATATGCTATCTGTAGGAACTAGCACGGTATCTGTACAGTAAGTATCAATAATCATTACATTAATGAAGTAATAATTTCAAAGTGTTATATCACATTGAAAGCAAATAACAAGCCCCAAAAGATCATTTTATTCAAAGCATTTGATACCTTCATATTAACTGATTTTTACAGTTCATTAAGTTCCAGAGAAGGCAAGTTCCAATAGCTTCTCAGAGGACAAACACTGAATTGAACCACATCCTTAAACTTAACTCTGTACCTGCCACATGGCAAGCACTCAAAACATTTGTTAAAATCAAGTCAATAATCGCAATAATAGGTTTCATTTATATAGCACTTCCTATATGTCACACATTGTTCTAGACACTTTAAATCCATTGACTCTTTACTTTTTACACCTTCTGTTAAAAGATGGATTTTATTGTTTCTTTGTTGCTATACTTAAATATTGAAGCACTTTAAGATTTATAAGGACATTTGTGTCTTGCATAATGAAGTGACTGACACAGAATAAAACACAAAAGGAAACATCAAGGTCATTATCTAACATGGGCGGTCTACATGGTATAGATCAGTTCCACTTTCAATGAATATGTGACTTCATTTGAAAGTGGAGAAAATAGGACTGACTCCCTAGGATATTCTGTGAAGTTTAGATGAGATGATGATTGCAGCATGCTAGTTAGGCATAGCAGAAGTGTTCAAAGTATTTTTACCATCATAACTAATATTATTGCTACCATTATTACCGTTTCCTCCAATAGTGAGAATAAGTCAGTAAAATTCAGAGAGTTAGAATAGAGAAAACTAATACTGTTGGGGTAATGAGCTGTTGGGTACACTTATGTTTCTGCTCTTCACCTAATCATACTTCATCTTCAAATTATTCCTATCTCAGATAGCATTTATCATTTTATATATGTAGACAATGCAGACTGGATTAGATTTACAACACCAACAATGATAACAGCTAACCCTTCTTTAATGCATCAATATGCCAGTCACTTTTCTAAGTACTCTCTATACAGAAGCAAAACAACCTAGTGTGATAAGTGCAGTATTATTACCTTCTTTTTATAGACAAGGAATTTGAGGTAGTGAGAATTTACAAGAAGTTATATAACTCGTCCAAGGTCAACAAGCTTATAATTGGTGCAATAAGCTTATAATTGCTGGTATATGAACCTAAGCAGTCTAGTTACAGAGTAACTCTTCCACATTGCTCACTGCATTCAAATTTTCTGTACCAAAAAAAAGAAACTATAAAGAAAATTTAAAAACAGACTTCTGAATGTGAAATAGAATTCAGCAGGAAATATTAATTTCTATCTGAAATACCTAAACAATTTCAAGAAATCAGAAGAGCACACGACAAACAAATGAATACTATGCAGAAAAATACAAATGCATTAAAATAACATGAGCACTCAAACTTGTATTTAGAGACACTATTTTTTCGGGGCGGGGGGGGTAATGCAAATAGAACACGAGACTTCACACATATCCTCAAGTTTTCTACCACTGAGTTATATCAAAATAGTAAAAATATCATTCTCCACTTAGAATATATCCAAAAATCAAACATTAAAAGAAAACAAAACAAAGAAAAGAGAACACAAAAGGAAACTATTGTTAGTATTACTCACTCCATGTTTGCTTGATATGTCCACAAGAATACCCAAGAATTACCCTAATTTTTACATGCCCAAATCTGATTGCCCTTCACGCCTGCTCCTCTTGCAGACTTCTCTAGTTTTGAAAATGTCAGCTCCATTGCACTAGTTGCTTAGGTCACAAACTTTAGAGCCATCTTTGACTCCTCTCCTCTTCATACCTCAGGCGAACACATGAACACAACCTCTTGACTCTCTTATCAAAATTTTTCAGAAGCCTACCACTACTCACCACCTTTACTCTTACCTCTGTGGTCATGTTCCTATATGGTTTCACCCCTGCCCCTTTATGTCTCTCCCAGCCCTTGTCTTCTTACAGTTTGCTTTCCAAGTAGTAGCCAGTCATTCATTTATAATACAGAGCAGATCATCTCTCAGCTTTGCACAGAGAACTCCCAGGGGATTTCTACCTCATTTAAAGTAAATTTAGATTCTTTACTGTGGTCTCTGAGACTGTAAATTTGAAGTTTGTTTCCCCTGGTTCTATCCCCTGCTTCTTTGACCATGTATTCCATGGCTGTTCTCCCACGTCCAGGCACATTGACTGCCTTGCACTTTCTTCTAGATGTCTTCTCATCTGCTCCAGAGTATTCTATTTAGAAGTCTATAAAGTTCTCATCATTGGCTCCCTGTCTTAAGTGCCTGAAAGTGTCACCACCTCAGCAGGGATCTCCCACTGACTCCACCTAACATAACATTCTATCCTCACATCCTTTACTCTCTATAAGCCTTCCTCTGCATTCTTTTGCTTCATCCTACCTTTATATGTGTTTAAGTTATTAATTTGCTTATTCTATGCTTCTCCCTTAGATTATAATATCTGATGGCAGGAAGTTGTTTGTTTTTCTCTCTAATGTATTCTGAGCATTAGCCCTTAGCACAGAGTATCTTTTAAATGAACAAAATAATATTCAACATCACAAATGTTGCAAAATGTACATGAGAGTGAATTTGCACAACCTTCTTAGGCTTATTTGATACCATCCATAATAATGTAAAATGCATATTTTACCCAATTATTCCACTTATGAAATATTCAGAAAGCAAAATATACAGAGGGTAGAAAATGAATGCAGAAGATAAGCCTTTGGCATTGTTTTCAGTAAGAAAATTCTCAACAATTCTGATGAATGGCTAAAAAAGAAATGATCATTTATTCTACAGAATATTATGCTTTAGTATTTAAGATAACTAGGCCTATCTCTGCGTACTGCTATAAAAAGAATCCCTAAAATATATATTTTAGGTTGAAATATAAGCTGCAAAAATAATTTGTATGGAATAATACCCTTCAGCCTCATATCTGCACTCTTTCTACAGAACACTTCCACATTTGCCAAGTGATTTTCTTCATGTCTGCTTTCATGTACTCATAGGATATCATTGCTATCTGTTCACAACTCTAGACACTAATGACAGCCCCATTTATCTTTCAGTTCTTAAAGTAGTTTTATTTTGCTATAGATCCTATCTGACTTACCTCTTTCCTGTCTATAATTTGGCTCTAATTCAATCACTTGACAAATTATCCTTGTTGTTCTTCCATGCTCTCTCAATCATAAACAAATTTTAGTGACCATTTCTTGTCCAAATTCAATTGCTTCATTTCTGTACTGTATAATTCTGATCTTGAAACCTCACTTGGTAGTATTGGACACAATACTTATTTTCTGGGTGGCAATGTGCTAGAAAGTATGCTGAATAGATAATTGAAGCATGACTGTACATATTCATGTATGCCTTTATATGAGTTTATCTATGCACAAAATAACAATAGAACCCAGATCTTCAAATTCATTTAAGACCAAAGGAATTTTGGTTCTTCTCCATTCTTGGTATCTTTCTATGCCTATCTCTAAGTAAAAAAGTAAAATTATTTTAAAAGATAAAATTCCACTAATTTTATCACTTCACAAAATCTCTGTTTTATCACTTTTTTTTCTTTGATGGATATAATTATAACCATAATAATATGTAAAATTAAAATTTTAACCTTTACAGAACCACCTATTTTGGAGAGTAGTTTTGATTTTTTTTGATGTGGTACTGAGGATTTAACTCAGGGGTACTGGACCACTAAGCCACATCCCCAGCCCTATTTTATATTTTATTTAGAGACAGGGTCTCACTGAGTTGCTTAGCACCTCACAGTTGCTAAGGCTGGCTTTGAAATCATGATCCTCCTGCCTCAGCCTCCTGAGCCACTGGGATTACAGGCATGGACCTGTGCACATGGCAAGTTTGATTATTTTTAACAAAGATAATCCATATTTTATGTGTAAGAGTAAACACAAAAAGTAAATTTTGAAACATCAATTACAATCTTATATTTTTTATACATCTATTAACAGTTTGATGTATATTGTCTTACTGCTTTGCTTCTTTCCTCTAATGGAACCTATGTTACAAACTGAGTTTTTTAAACAGGAAATAATAGTTAATGTCATTAAAATAATACTTTGCTGTTATATTTACTTTCATGGTATCATTTGATGGCTGAATGATAATGTCATTTTTGAAATTAACTTATTTATTTTAATTAGGAATGTATGACAGTAGAATGCATTTTGATTCTGGACACTTTTTTTACTTATTCCATTGGCTTTCTTAGTTATATATATTTTGTTGTTGCAAAAGTACATGTTAATAGAATCTATATGTAAAACAAATTATATTAAGTAGCTCAGTCTATTTTATACATAATAAACTTTTAAAATTTAATTATATTGAATTTTTAGATATTTTATGATAATTAATTAAAATATTCAGAAATCAGCCAATAATGCAAATTTATTTTTACATAATCTACTTCATTTGACTAAAATGAATTCATCTTTAATGACTAGATTAAATGATAGGCATTTGTCAATTAATGATAACCTTTTCAGCTTGGTATAGAAGAGGTATTAACAACCGGGCAGCATATGCCTAAGATTTTTGCATTAATTGCATCAGTATGATGAATTCATTAAATTTAATTGAAGAAAATTTAGTCACTTCCTTCAACATTCATTCACATGTACCAATGAATGTTTAGTCATTAAAAAAAATATAACACCAAGTTATTCCAAACCATTAGCAATCTATGCATCACCTGTAAGACAGAGGGTGTTCTAAGATCTTTGGCAAAGACTTGCAGTTGAGGACCAGAGCACTAAGGGCATTTTAATCTAAGAGAGACCACAGCAGTTGTCAGCTTAGCTGAAATAAAGGTGTGAGACTGGTGTATCTGTCCAAAGTCCTAAATGCCTGGCACAGCCTGCTTCCAAAGACTGGAAAGGATTTAGGGGCCTTTTGGGGGCTGTGGTGTTTGTAAAGAGAGGTCATCTTATCTGCACTTCACTTTACATGTAGGAGAAGAAGCAATGTTTTATGAGCATAGCTATTAACTAGCCTGGTTGCTCAGGCTTCTTGCTCATGTGAGAAGCCTACTCATGTCATCATGATGATAGATAACAGAATCACAACATTCTTGTCAATTATCACATCATGCCCTCTATTCTTGGCAGATAAATTGACTTAGAAAAAATCCTAGTATCCTGGGACATGGAAACAACCAACAGAAGGGGGAGAAAGGGAAAAACCTGTTATATGTTTGCACTTCACCTTAAAAAGCAATATCCAAGAATTCATCTATCATTTATTTTATATTTTGAAAACATTTTTATTTTCCTGATTTTTAGTAATACATGATGCATATGGAACAATGAGAAATAAGCATAAACAAAAATATTTTTAAGAACCAGCAATGTTCTCTCAACGCATAATTAACCACTGTGAACTTGGAATATAACCTTCAAGTGTCTTTCTGTTCAATTATCTATAAATGTCTTTTCACACTTCTATGATTAACAGTGTCAACATGGCATAAGAAGACTAAGGCTCTGGAGCCAAATTCTTCAGGTTCAAATCCCAGGATCCCATACAAACAATCCTTCTAAGATGTGTGAGCTTGGCTAACTTTCTAAACCTTACTGTGCCTTAAACATAAAGATATAATACTGGTATTATGATAATCTATAATCACTTAGACTTGAAGTTTAAAATAACTTAGATATGTCTGGTATATGATACGTATAAATTTAGCATTTATCAACTACAATAATCACAGTTAAAAAGACAAAACAAATGGCTGTATATACAGCATTTCAAAACAGACTTCCTTCACTTTTATTATAGGATATTTCTCATCAATAAATACACATCTATAGTTAATTTTTGAAGCTCCATGGAATTTTATATATATATATATATATATATATATATATAGAGAGAGAGAGAGAGAGAGAGAGAGAGAAAGTTTTTCTAATTTCCGATATTTGTGTCATTTCACTTTCTGCTTAAAATTCATCTTAATTTTTATTTGGGAGTTTGCAAACACACAAAGGTAGATCAAACACTATAATGAACCCTTGTGCACCCTTCATTCGAATTCAAAAATTATTGACACTCATCCATTCTTTATAATTTATTTTGAATACTCATTTTAAAACATTGATTCTGATAAAACTGAGGTAATTGTCTTGAAGTGAAGGATCCTCTGTCTTAAGCAAATAATATTTGATATTTGTTTATATTAGAAACACACACCTTACTGTGTCCTCAATGAACTATTTTTTATCTGATTCCAATGTTAAAAACATCAGTTCCTCTTATTCAACTCTAGTTAACATTCTTCATTTTATCTTGTTTCTTTTTGATATATTTGAGAATAAAATGGAATAATTTAGGATATGTCAGTGGGATAAAACACTATATTCCTAAATATAGTGCAATTTTCAGAGCTATTTTAGCCAGTGTAATTGAAACCCCTTTGTTCTCCACTGACATATTTTGGAAGCCCATATGTTTAGAATCTGAATTTCCTTTCCAAAAATCATATAAAGTCTCTTGAACTCAGTGAAGAGTTACTGAATTGAATTAAAATTGGTAAAAGCTTCAGTGAACTTAAGGGAACATGCATGCTCTTCCACATGAATTAATTTCACTATCTATCCTAGAAAGTATGGCATGCAGGTAGCCAGTATGAAAAATATTATGACAGTGGCTTTCATGTACTATCACATTAGAGTTGAAGCCATGAATTCTGAGATGCTATTCCTTAGGTAAATTTATTTCTTTGGAGTTATAGTTGTATGTAAATTACCACACCAAAAGATGTTTAACTTAAAGGAGATAAGTAAGTTATCCTTGTCTGACTACAACTTGGAAGCAGTAATAAAGGCTATAGTATTAAAAACAAAATTTATAAAAATAAATTACAAATATTCTTATAACAATATATGCATGTAGTAATTTTGTGGATTCAAACTGAGAGGATTGTATTAGTCTATTTATTTAAAATAGTTATTGAGCAACAATTTTGTAACAGGCACCATTACGTATTCTTGGGGTAAAAAGAAATGTATGGTTTTCCCACTGGATCTTATTTTCCATGGAGAAATACATACACAATAAACAGGCAACCACATAAATATTATATCAGATCATAATAAGTGCAATGAAGAATAATGAAGCAACATAAGAGGCTAAGAGGTATCAGAGGGGGAAAATGGATATTGTTATTTTAGATTCAGTGTTCCAGGAATAGACTGGCATCTGAGTAAGCATTTAAAGGAAATGAGCAAGTGAGGCATGTGGAAATTAGAGGCAGGGGAAAACACAAGTGCATATGTCCTGAGACAAAAAGATACCACAATATATTCCAGATAGGGACTCTGATTTCATGGCACTTTCTTTTTTAATATTTTCGTTATTTGTTGACGAATTTTTAAATTTTATTTATTTATTGGTATATGGTGCTGAGAATCAAACCCAGTGCCTCACACATGCTAGGCAAGCACTCTACCACTGAGCCATAATCCCAGCCCTCATGGCACTTTCCGTTTAGTGGGGGAGACAGAGCATGAGGAAATACAAAATAAATAAAATTTGATCAGGTTGAAGTTAAGTGCTATGGGAAAAAAAAGTGAGAAAGGGGGTAAGAAATAATATTAGGTAGGAAAATCAGGAGATATCTCCGGAGAAATGACTTTCAATTGTAAAACTAAATGATCAGGGGATGGGTTTGTAGCTCAGTGGTGTAGCACTTGTCTTGCACATGTGAGGCACTGGGTTCAATCCTCAGCACCACATGACAATAAATAAATAAAATAGAGGCATTGTGTCCATCTACAACTAAAAACTTTTAAAAGAACTAAATAATTAGCTGCAAAATATATGTGTGTGGAATTATTGAAGGATTTACCCACATGAAACAAAAAATCATTGTGTGGCCATTGTACTGCATTTGAAAATTTTTATTCTGAAATTACTTTGGTTATTGGAAAAACCTTGTGAGAATTTTTTTCTAATAATCAAATAATATTTTCTGGCATGTGGTTCTACTCAGCTGATTGTATTTTAGATAAATCTCTAAAGTGCAATGCAGAATATATTAATTTAATGTGGTAAATATTAATATAAACATCATGAAATGAAGAAAAATATTTATTTGCCTATAGTTTTGGCTTTAGTTTCCTCAAATGGGAGTTAATGATGCAATTGGAAATCTCACAGAACTTTAAGAGATGTCTGTTAATACTTGTTGAGTGAATAATGATGCCTCGTATTTGTTTGAGTTCTTGATGTATGCCAGGTAGGGTATTAGGAATTTTACAAACATTAATTTATTTAATATCACATACCTCTGCAATGTAGGTAATATTATCTTTACTTTTAAACATCCTAAGTAAATGTGTATGATAATTCTTTTTTTTATCTATGTAATTTCAAGCCTTCTGTTCCCTAACCCTAACTCCTAATTGTGGAAATCTATATCAGAGGGTCCTTTCCATTCTTATAATTCCCTTTCTCTAGGGTACCCACTGTCCTCCAATGCTACACCTACTAAATAAGTCTGCTTTCTACTCTACAGCCTTTTTAAAGTTGACCCTTGCAGCTTATACCCTTTGATTGTAGTGATCAGTGTCAATTCCTGTGAAAATAATGAATTAAGGCAAGTTCCTTCTTGATATTGGGCCACTTCTTTTAAGTCATCAAGCCTTTAGTTCTCATTAGGCAGACTATGTTCTGACTACTCAAAGTTTGAGCCAGGGTCAGCTGCTCAGCAGCATTCCCATATCTACAGAATAAGAGTCTGGGTGTTAATGAGATCCCCAGGGGTTCTGTAAGCACATTTAAGTTTGAGAAGCCTTGAATTAGGCCAGCATCAGTATCACTAGGGACCTTGCTAAAAATGCATTATTTGTACCAGATTCTCTGGCAGTGTAGCCCAACAATCTGTGTTTTAACATGCCCTCTAGTGATTTTGATGCATATTCCTAGAGAGTTACTCTCTGGGGATTCAATCAGAAATACCAACCTGTTGAAATTGATCACCGGTTCTCAAACTTTTCTGCACTGGAAAAACATCTGGAAAATGTGTAGATCAATCTGCATGTGCAAGTTCTGCTCTCTACCATCTACATCCCAATCTCAGAAGAATGAGACCATGACAGTGAGGTGGGGAGGTCTTTGTTTTCTACAAAGCTCCCAAGTATTAAAAACCACTGAAGGAATTAAAAGACCAATGTTTTACTACTCTCAAGGTATTTAACCTTTAGTAGGAATTGAATCCCCGCCCCAAAAAAAACACTACCTAGAGGATCAATTTTAAAACATGAGTCATCTTCTTTTTTACTATATGCTGCCATTTCTGCCTTCTAGCATGACCCTATGTCTCTCTGATTCTATTTCTTCATCTAAAATTGAATATGAAGGAAAGTAATAATCTCTCTATTCTCCTTGGATCATTGTTGGGATGAACAAATGAATGTGAAAGCAAGTACTTTGAGAATTCTCAAGCGCTATAAAAATATAAAGTTTCCACTTTATTTTGTCTGATATTGCACTTTCTTGAACAGTTGAGATATATCTGAGGGTGGTATGCAGCTCTTCTGTGGCATGCAATTATGATCATGTGGCCCAAAGTTCTCAGATTTTTATGGATATTGAAGCTTTCATTTGTTCAAGGAATCAGGTGAAAACATTCTAATGAGATATACTGAGGACAGTCCATGAAAAAACTCTCCATGAACTTTTTTAGAAAGAGTCTATTTATTGTGTCACCTCAGGAACTCCAAAGGCATTCTCCTCAAAATTTAATGTACATATGAAACCCTTAGGAATCTTGTTAAATTTCAAGATTCCTAAGTTAAATTTCAAATTCCAGTTCAGTATGTCTGAAGTTAATACAGGAATTCTGTATTTCCAGCAAGACTCCAGGTGATGACAATGCTGAACCTTGCATCACACTTTGAATAGTGAGGAGCTACAATGTTCAAAAAATTAGGCTTGTTATTTTTGCTAATTCACTTATGATAACTGCATTCTACCTGTTTTAATATAGTGAGTTTGCTATAAATATTTTTCTATTCTTTTTTTTTCTCTATTGGGTATCAAACCCAGGATTGCTTTACTACCTGAGCTACATCCCTATATCCTCCCCTTTTTAAAAATTTTGAGACAGAGTTTCGCTAAGTAGTTGAGATTGGTATCATACTTGAAATTCTCCTTCCTCAGCCTCCCAAGTCATAGGGATCACAGGTGTGCACTACCATGACAAGCTGTTTTCTAATTCTTATAGCCTTTATTGCCTTTGCCCTACAGCTCACATGTGACTGGAAGTTTTTCTTTTTTGATTATCTATAACAGACTATTATTAATGCCCATTTCTGACTATACATCATTAACTACAAGTGATTGTTCTTTCAAATTTTAATGTTAGTATTCATATTATAAACAAATATAAATTGCCTCTCACAGTCTTCTTTCATCTCTGTATTGCCTTTCACCCTTCTCTTTTGAATTGTCCTGTTAACATTCTGTTCTTGCCATATCCAATGAATCAATCAAAGGGAATGTGTAAATGTATTGAATTATATATGTATGAGTTTTGCTCAAGAAGAAAAAAGCGAAAACAAAAGATCAGACTGCATGCTATTGATGGATGCAGTCACCGAGGCACATTGATCAATACATTACAAATTATTCACAACTGTGATAATCCTGGACTTAGGAATAAGAATAGACTAAGTTGGGTACCATTGTAAAGTAACAATTTACTGCTTGCTGCTAGACTTTTCTTAGGGTAAAATAGTCCTGCATGTTGTAGCAACAGAACACTAAAGAACATTCCTATGGGTTTTTTTTTTAATTTTTATTCTAATTTGTTATATATGACAACTGAATACATTATAATTCATATTACACGTATAAAGCACAGTTTTTCATATCTTTGGTTGTATACAAAGTATATTCACACCATTCATGTCTTTATGTACTTAGGGTAATGATGTCTGTTGAAGGAGGAATCCAATCAATCTAGTCTATGGCACTAAAATAACTAAGAAGGACATATGATGTCCTGGTGCCAATTAGAAAAAGGACCATTCTAATCTGGATAGATGTAGCTCATTGAGTAGGGCATAGGATGGATTTTCATCCTGATCAATCTGGCTACATCTCGTGGGCAGGACTTGGCATACACATCTGAAACTGAATGCTATCTAAGTTGCTCCTGGTATTTCTTTCTCTTAAATCCCTCTATGGATGGATCTTTGGCTTTTCCTTTTGCAGCCATCTATTTTTCCCTTTTCTTCTTAATTCTACCTTAATTTTACAAGGGCATGTAGATAGAAGCAGGGTCCTTTTCTAGGCCAGTATCTCTATCACATAATTCAAAAGAGAGACACTGCCAAATTACATATATACATGCATACCCTCTATATATATATATATATATATATATATATATATATATATACTATATCCTTCTTATGTACACACACACACACACACACACACACACACACACACACACACACACATATATATATATATATATATATATATATATATATATATATATTTCCAGACAACAAAATTGAAGAAAAATTATTCTGTTCCAATTAGTCCAACATATAATGATTTTACGAAATTACAAATTTGATGTTTAGGTTTTTTTTTTTTTTTTTACCTCAATGGAAAACATTCTTTTTTTTCTTCAAGTAGTCATTTTGTTACAAAAATATGTAGTTTTATTTTCATTAATTATTCACCTAGGCTAGGGGTATAGTTTATTTGTACAGTAGTTTATTTGGATTGTACTTATCTCACATGAGTGAGGACCTAGGTTTGTTCCCCCGCACCTCAATAATAACAATAATTAATCTAATTACATTATCATATCTTACTAATCAGGAACTTTGTTGTCTATTATTTAAACTTCTCTGTTAAATTTTTTATTCTGATGGCTGCTATTGAAATTTCACAGTGAAAATAGCACATGAAATAATGGTTGTGCAGATACTTACTGGAATAGACTTAATAGTATGCAAAAGAAGAAGATGGTTTTTATAAGCCTACAGTTTCTCATATGTCTCAGCTAAATTGTCACCTTGTTAGAACTTTTCTAACTCCTGAAGTTAAGGAAGTGCAAAGTTTACCTCACTTAATTCTCTGTATAGCACTTGTTGATTTCTGATACTTTAGGGTTGATTCATCCTTGTTTAATTATTTTTCTGACTCATCTTTTAAGAGGGCTGGAAACTTTTCACAATTTATTGTTATAGCCCCAATATCTAGAATAGTTCCAGGTATGTACATGTAAATTCAAAAAAATGTTGAATAAATGTATAAATACATGGTCATTATATTAAAATAAAATGAAAACTTAGGGGGAAAAACTTGTAATTTAAATAATATGAAAAAATGGAAGTAGCTCAACAAATAGTGTGAGTATGAGTGATGTACCTTGTATGATTTTGTATTTCAAGTGCAAAATAGATGAAGCATTGTTCTTTATTATTTTTCTCCTTCATATTTTCCTTTTAGTATTCTATCAAATATAAATATTTTCTTAAGGAAAGAGAGTGTCATTACACCCTTCCTAAAAGTTGCAAATATTTATACATACTCATGTACACACATACTCACACCCCTACATGTGTGTATATGTATTTATATTTTATACCTATAGTTGTTTATAAATGTATGTATAATATGTCACTTGTAGTCATTTTTATGTGCTTATCATTATTGTCAGTGGTTATAAATAAGTATGTGGTTATTATATTTCCATCATTAGGTTGCAAATTCCTTGTGGGCAGCAAACATCTTGTAGTGAAAAAATTAAGTCAGATCCATTATAGTAAAAGCATGATACTTTTAATATACTTTTGAATGTTCACCTCAGTGTTCTAATTAAATTTTAGTTTTAGTATGCACATCTCCTTATCTAAATGCCTTCAGTAATTTGAAATGACTTATTAAGTATTCTAAACCATCCTATGGAAGCATACCAAAATTGCTATTTGAATTTGCTATCACAAGCTATAAATAGAAGACTACTCTTCTAAAGGTGAATTAATTATGGAGCTATTTTGATAAAAGTTGTTCCTCACTTAAGTGATCTATGTAGTACCCGATTTATTTCTACAACAGCTGTGTTTAAGGCAACGTATTTAATACAAAACTTTAGTTTCAGTATATGTCACCACAAATTTTTAGAGAAAGAGGGAGCCCTCTGCATTTGTTTAGCTTCAAATGATGGCTCATTGATGGATGCCAATAATTCCAAAATGAGGCTAATTGTATATCAAGTAAATATTATACATACAGTACTCATTTTCCTACAATTACACAGGTAATGTCTCTACTTAGTTCCTTAATTTCTAGTTATAAGACAATCACATCTCATCTAGCACTGCTTAATTGCATTGTTTCTATTTCTAAAATAATAGCACATTCCTTTTTTAAGATGTTGAATGACAAATAAATTTAGATTGTAATCACTTATTATCCTTCTCTAAGTAAAACCACTCAAGAGTTTCAGTTGCAATGAAAAATCTGATTTCCTTCTAATGATGGCCTAATGGGAGCATTCTAAATAAGTCTGTATTCTGTCTATAATCTCCTTCAGTTGTAGTCATAGCCATTATCTTAATAAGTCTATCCAGCTAATAACTGTTGCATTTTCTAAAAGTGTCACTATAAAATCTTGTAATATTTAACCTCACAACCTAAACTCTTATAAAAGTCTTTGTTTCTATTTCTAACCTTCATGTCTCCATTGGTGTTCTTTAGTTTATATCTTCAATGTTCCCTGAGGGTTCATGCATTAAAGGCTTAGAGTCCAGCTTGTTGCACTATTGGGAATTAATGGAACTTTTAAGATGTGTGGCCTAGTGGGAAGAAGTCTGTGGAAGTGCCTTTGAAGAGGATATTGGAACCGTAGCCTCTTCTCTCTTCTTTACAATCTGACTATGAGGTGACTGTCTTTAGCTGGGCCTCCTGCTACCCCTTGTGATGTACTGCCTTACCCAAAAGCAACAAAGCCAATGAACCTCTGAAACTGAACCAAAATAAACCTTTTGATTTATTAAGTTGATCTTCTCAGGTATTTGGCAAAGTAATGGAAAACAACTCATAGTAAATAGTTGGTATACTTAGAATGACAAACATGCATTTTCACTGAGTCTGGTTCATAGATTTTTATCCTATTCTCATTCTGACCTTAATATAAAATTCTACAAGACAAGAATGCTAGATAAAACTATCACATAACTTCTAATGTAATAACAGATGATGTCTTATTCAAAACTAGTTATTCCATGTTTTTTTAATTACTGATTTATCTTCTAAATGTTTCACCTGTTCTTATCTTTTTACAAAGTATAGTTTTTTCTTATTACTGCCATATGAATACCACAAACAGTGGATTTAAACAGCAAAAATTTATTATCTTACATTCTATAGGTCATGAATCTGAAACTGGTGTCATTTGGCTAAAATCAATATGCTTATAGGGCTTCATTTCTTTCTGTAAGCTCTAAGGTAGTCTTATGTGTTTTCAGTTTCTAGAAGATGCCCATATTTCATTGTTCATGTATGGTCCCTTTCTCCATTTTTAAAGCATCAATGGTCAGACTAGTCCTTCTCACATGAATCACTCTGACTCCTCTTCTATTGTCACATTTCCCTCTGACTGTAGCCAGAAAATATTTCATACCTTAAGGACTTGAATGATTAGATTGGGTTCAAACTTGATAATCCAGGATGACCTCCCCATTTTAGGGTCTGTACCCTGAATCATATCTGCAGATTCTTGTTTGCCATGTAAGACATATTCACAAGTTCCATGAATGAAGGCATGGATTTCTTGGAGGGATATTATTCTACTGGCTCTATGCAGTCTCTTATTATTCAGCATCTACTACATATTAGTGTTATTTCTATGGATGTAGATACTGGACTTCTTAAAATGTATCATTAGGCTAATGAGGTCAAGCATTAGAGACATTACTTGTTAGCTTTGGAGAAAAGTTGAATATAACCAGCTTCATTTTCAGTCTTAGTTTTTTCTTGTTCTTACCTCCACATTTCTTTCTTTTTCTTTTTTTTTAATTTTTGGCCCTGGAGATTGAATGGAAGGGTGCTTAACCACTAAGCCACATCCCTACCCCACCCTGCTTTTTTGATTTTTAATTTTGAGACAAGGACTCACTAAGTTGCTGAAGATGTCGACAAACTTGGGATCCTCCTGCCTCAGACTCCTGAGTTGCTGGGATATAACCATGCACCACCATGCCTGCCACATTTATTCTTACTTCTCAGTGAGAACTGATAGAACTGCCATTGTTTTGTTGTTGTTGTCATTGTTATTTTTGTACTGGAATTGTTGCAGTACCACACTAAAAGAATCACCAATTCTGTTACTTTATAGAGAAAAACTAAGGATCCAGTTAAATCCATTTCAATTCAGGACCAAGAACTCTACTATTTCTCACTTGAGAGAAATAGTGATGTGATGTTACCCAGGTATACCCAGGAGTTATGAGAGGATCATAGTTTTATCTTGTGATAATAGAACTCAGATATCTAGACAACTCTTGTCATCTAATATTGAGGATACCAATAATATAGTTTAGGGAGTTTTCAGAAATTTATATGAAGTTTAATTTATATAATATTCCTACTTAACATATTGTATAGATAGATAATTGAAATATAATTTATATATCCTGCATCCTTTAATAATGGCACTCATTAAAGAATATGTCTACTTAATTTTGAAGCATTTTCCTTTTTTCTCCTCTCTCAAAGGTTTTGTGCATTTGATAAGCTAAATCAGGGTGTGGCACATGCAATTTCTTTTTAAAATATAATAACGTACACAGGGGAAAATATATTTTAATGTTTGTTGGGCAACTTTAGAAAGCATAGTATGTGAGTGCCTTTGTATGTTAAAATAATAACTTTTAAAAACAGCAAAATTATGGGCCTTCCCTTAGGTTTTAAATGTTCCATTTTGAAATGTATACTGTTAGGTTTAATTAGTCCTTCTTCTGTAAGATGCCTTTTGTGAAAATAAAAGTTAGTGCCAGTGTAGTTGATGTACTATTAAAATTACACATGTAGATTTACCTGGTTGTTCTAATGTTTATATGTGACTATTCCCATATAAGGCAAAGTTAATGAGTTTTTTACTTTGATTTGCCTCAATATCTAGACTAACTAGTGCCTTCAGGAGAGTATCAGAGTGTTTTGTGTTTCTTCAGTGAATTCCCTTTAGATAGGCTTAAGATAGCCATCTGGTGCTAAACTTACTAAGTGCAGAAAATTTAACTTAGCTTTCTTTCTTTCATCCTTAGGAAAACAATCTTCATTTTGTTGTTTAACTTTCTTTTAAATGCTTATTTTATACTGTCTTTATTTGGACTATGCTTCATTAAGCCTCAATTTACACTTAAGTTTGCTTATGTCTTATTGCTTGAGTTCCTGTGTCTCAGTTCACTAATGAAATGTTTTCTAACCTGTGAAAATTCAGAAGAGCTCAGAGATCCATATAAAAGTACATTTTGGTTTCTAAAAGCAAAATTCAGGTCTTCTGGGGCTATGGTACACTGCAAAACATGAACATTATTTTTACTCCAAATTGTAGTCATTGAAATCTTTCAATTTTCAGTTCACATATGTTACATCTACCTATCTGATACAGACAACAATTTCAAATGCCCTATTACTTCCCTTTATATCTTATTTCAGTAGTTATGCCTTGCAACCTGATTTTAACATTTCCAAAGTCAGTTTGAAAATGTAACTAAAATTTACCATCATTTATGGAAGGTGGATATGAAATGCTATCCCATATATACATTTACATAAAATAAGTGGTAAATTCTCATGTACAGATAAAACTAATATTATTATGTATTATGTATTTTTTGTTTATTTCCAAACTATAAAACAATCAGGCCATGGTGTAGTTTATGACAAAGTAAGCAGAAATGAGAACACAGAAGTCAAGTCAGTCTTATGCATCTATCCCCTAATCCCTTATTTTAGCTAATGGGACTATACATGTAATCACCCCTCCAGACAAGGGCTCCCCAGCCAAAGTTGCTATTTCTACCATTTATGCACAAATCTATTTTGCTGATCTCCAAACCACTGTTTAAGTGTAGAGATATGGTGTGGCAGGCAATGCCCAGTGATCATTATTTCTTATTTTTTTCCTCTTTTGCCCCATTTAAACACTTGAGACCCTCTTGTTTTTCTCCGATTTGGTATTCTTTGACAAGTTCTCAGAATCACCAATCGTCTAGTTGTTGTGGCACATTTTGCATGATTGAATCATTTAAATTGAAAAATGCACTATTGCACTCATTCTCCATCCGTTCTCTCTCTCCCTACTCCTCTCTCTCCCTAAACAACCTGGCCCTTGATTCTACATCCTACAGCCCCTCACTCCCTCCCTCCCTTCCTCTCCCTCTCCCTTTCTATTTTTCTTCCTGTAGCACCTAACTTGGCAGATCTAAAGAATTCCTACTGTTCGACATCCAGCAGGTTTTTTAGGGGATCCTACTCTATTTGGGACCATGCATAAGCTTATTTTTCTTGGAAGCAATATTTTAATATACTCTTTTTTATTGTAGTAAACAACTTTCATATATTCAAGATTTCTAAATTTACCTTTTACTTGTGTATTCTCTAGCCATATACTTGTATCTTATTAAAGTTAACTATACTAAAACTTATTTTTCTCTTTAAGCAACTATAGTTCAATAAAATTAAATCACATGCTTTAATTTAGCCATTAACTCCCTTACTCATTTTAATGCAAATGCCTCCATTTTATTCATTCATTTATAAAACTTTCATTGAAAAAATGTCAAATGAGCTTTTCACTAATATGATCATAGAAAGTAGGTTAATTGGTAAAAAAAATCCTGGGATTCCACAAGATTGCATTCTAATGGGTGAAACAAACTGAACAGAAGCAGTTCTTCTAACTTCCCAGTGATTGGTCCTACAAACAAAATTTCACTTAAAAATGTAAGGTAGCTTTAATAAAGTTTTAAAAATACTTATATTTTTAAATGACAGCCCCTCCAATTTTTGTAAGGTATGAGACAATATAACCTTTATAGTATGAGTAATTTGATATGCTCACATATTTAGAACTAAATTATGTATTCTGATCACAAATTTCATAGTTTTATTATTGAATTTCTTCACATGCTTTGGAAGAAACCCCCGGGTTTCTTAACTTATTTACACCCAATTTGTCAGTTAGATGTAGAATTTCCTGTACATTGATCACATATTTGTTTATCCTGTTTGTGTATTTTTGTCTTGGATAATTTTTCAACTCCTGATTTTACAGACATATCTAGTTTAGTACATGTTTATAGAGATCCAACGATTTCCAAGATCTTTAAAAACATCATTTATTTTGCTCATTAAGAATTACTACTTCCTGAAGTTAATGAGAAGACTGAGGGAAGAATAGCTGTTGACAGTAATTAATATTCTGCATGAAGCTACTACATAGCAATTAATTATTTTGAGGGGATTCTTTTCACTGTTATTTGTTAAGAATATTCCATTATATTATTTTTCAGCACTGCCAGTTTGCTAACATTGATATAGCTATTAATTTATTCATAACCTGAATTCATTTTCAGTGTTATTTATACAGCCTTTGTTTTTCTTCAGCTTGCTTACTTTATTTTCCATATGAAAAATAGATAACTGTCTCTTTGACTAATTTTCATCCAAAAAAAAAACTATAGCAGACTTTTCTTGAGTCTAGGGAAAATGTAATATCTTAAAAAAGATATATTATGCCATTGATTTTAGTCTACTTTAAAACAGTTTTAGTTTTACATTATATAAACTGCTAACTGGTTCATCTTAAATTTGGTGATTCTCTATAATTTAATATTTGTCAGAGCAGTTTTTGAGTAATCAAGGTTAGAACTATTAGAATGTTTGGACATGGGCCTTCTGTCAAAAATCTTAAAATAAGAGAAAGGGGGCCTGGAGTTTAGTGAGAAGCCACTGGAAAAATTCTTACTAGTTACTTGGCAGGCAATAAGGTTGCCCTTGCCAATGGTGCTAACCATGCTGACATGTTCAATAAAGAATTGGTAATGTACATCAATAAAGATTGAGTTTCTATATTATTTACCCTTTGACAGTTATGATTTTTTTATGTCAGTTCACATCATTATTGCTTCAAGAAATGAGGTTCCATCAGTCCCTTTCTGTAGCACACACAGGTTCAATCCTTCCACACACTGGGAGACTGCAAGTGATGTCCCCACTTCGTGTTACATGTGATGGAAGGGAGGGGTACAATTCTTGTGATGTTTATTTTACCTATTAAATTGTCTGTTATTTATATCATTTTGATTTTATTTTTTCATTGTTTTATCATTTGTCTCATACTTTATTGTTTTCTTCTCTTAAATTTATTGATTTCTTTGTTTATACCATTATTTAAGCCTTGTACCCTTATTTTGTCATTTATAAGGAATCCATTTATTTCCTGTTTTGTCCATTTCTGTTTTGTTTTATTATGTGTGGCATTCTTGTTCTTTTTCAATATTCTCTTTAGTTTTAAATGTGAAAAAATAGTACAGTGGAATATTCTTTAGTTTCACAAAAGAAATTATGTTATACTAGTTGTATGGATTGGCATCATGATATCCTCTTTCATATACTTTAAATAAAAAAAGTCTACTTTTACTTACCTATATAAACCCATTTTATAAGTTGCACTCTGGATAGGCCTAGTTTGTATAATTTGGTATTAATAATATGTTTAAAAACAAATATTCTTCTGAGAATTTGTTTAATGTTGAGAAGAAAAAAATAAAGCTTCTAAAATTTATATCAATTATAATTAAACAGTTGAGAACCAGAGGTAAATTCAGATCCTTAATACTAATCATATCACAAAGGTTCTTTTTGTCAGAAACACTAAGTAATTTGGAGATGGAAAACTATTTCTCCATTACTTTAATTTTCTCTGAACATGTTATTCTAAATAAGAATTATTAGAGATAATATCTGACATCCCCAAAATATTATGTTTTGAAAATTATTTGTCACTGATAGCTGAATTTTATGTGTTAATATTGTAATGCATATCTATACAAATAGAATTGTCTCTAATTGAATCTGGGAAAATTTGTATATGATTTCCTTGTTGACCAGATTGCTAACATATCAGGAAATGGAAATTTACATAAAAGAATTCTTCTTTATTTTAATAGCCAGTCCAGTCACAAATTTGAATGTTCATGAAACACTCTGGCGCTATGAGTTTTAAGAAAGCTTTCTTTTCACAAGTTTCTTTTCTTTTTTTCTTTTACTTAGGAAGTGTTTAGTATAGCATGCATTTCAGTCTTCTGAATTTGTCAAGGATAATGTTTATGTTTTATTCATCTTGGATCCTCTCCTAGAACTGTTATTCACTTTTTCTGCTGTTATACACACATCAGATGGGATTCATTGAACATACACTACTTTAGGCTACAGGTTATATACAAATATTAAATATAAATACAAATATATAGGTCAGCCCAACTATCATTCACCTTTAACAGTGGAAGCCTTAATACAATCAATTCTGCAATCCCTGTACAACTGTCCCCCAAATTCCATTGAGTCCAGTTCTTGATTCCTGAAGGTAATGCAGATTACTTTAACACCTATATTAAATAAAGCAACAGAAATGCTCATCCTACTATGTCTGTTGAAGTATAATCTGTATTTATTCTTAAGAAAGAATAACATGTATAATACACATGGAAGAGCTCAGAGCATACAATTTCCATTCAACTTCCTCAAAAACTTCCATTCTAGATAATACCAATGGTACATTTAACAAGACAGCTAACATTTTGTTTCTTTACTCAGAAACTTAAGGAGAGCTTTTAAATATGGTATTTACAGGAGGAACAAGTTAGGCTTTAGCTATAGCTGTTCCAATAACAATTATAATCTTTAAAATATTATTTAAAAGTCTATTGAGAATATTAGTTGGGGTTTTAATTTATTTGTTTTTAGATTTAGCTTCTTTGGCAAGACCTACTTGGCAATTGGTCTGCACAAGATCATGGTAAACCCTACATTTGAACTTGGAGACAACTTGCTTTCTAAGATGTGCTATGAAATGCAAGGCCTGTAAGAATCATTTCCCCACATGACAGATAATTTTTTTTTGGCTTTTATTTTTTATTTTTTTTAACAATAAGTATGTGGTGGTAAAGAATAAATGATAGTCTAGTTTGGTGACACTGTGTGATTCATGCTATGGTGCTAGTATTTTTACCTGCCATTACTTTTGTTCCATTAGTAAATGCTACCACAGTGAAAAAGACAAATAACAACTTAGTATTATAGCAGTATAATTTTTACCTTGCAGATTTCATGAAAGGGTCTCAGGGGATTCTCAGGGCTCTATAAGCCACCTTCTGGGAATGGTTGCTTTGTTTTTTTCTTTGTTTGTTTGTTTTATTTTTTATTATTAGTTGTTCAAAACATTACAAAGCTCTTGAAATATCATATTTCATACATTTGATTCAAGCAGAATAATTTTAGTGACAAATCTGTCCTGTATTCTGCAACCCTGGTTTTTTACTTTTATTTGTAGTTTTTAAAAATTAGTTATTTGGGTTGTTAGCCAAGAATGCACATAATAAATGTACATAAGTATGTAGTTTTTGAAACCCAATTCTAATGTACTGAATCAGAGAATACAACATTAGGCTCCAGGATTGTTAATGCTTTTTCCAGTTTGTGGATCTGATTCTTATAGCAACGATTAGGTAAGAACCATTGTGACCTAAGCCATGGTACGGATACTATACTGAAATAGAAGGGTAACTATCTGAAGGGCTAACAAGTTCAATGGTTGTGAGCTTAAAGTAATTATTTTTATAAGATATTCTCTAAAATGTAAATAGTCTATTTCTAACAGTACAGGCTCTTGGAGGCTAAAAATTGGGTTGCATATTTGGTTTTGAGCCTTTTAGTAGCCAAAAAAATGAAAGGAAACAAAATAAATGTACATAATCCATATTGTTTGAGTAGAATTTTGAAAATGTCCAAAGTTGTATTAAATTTCTCCATGAATTTTGAGCCCTCATAAATTTGAATCCTGGAATATTTGAGATGAGTTGCCCCTCACTAATCCCTTAAAATCAAACAATATAATATTAAAAAGACTTTCTAGCAGGGAAAATCACAAAAGGAAAATTCATAGAAGACTGGAGATTTTGAAGCTGTAATTTCTTAATAATGTCCTACCTGTTTCTGGACACTCTCATGCCTTTTGATATTTACTACATTAGTCCCAGTGATTTTTTCTTTTTGGTATAGAGAACTTAACAATTATTACTCCATGAATTAAGAGATTAGCCTGCACTTTTAAAAAGTTTTTTAACATTTTTGTTCTGTTATAATAACATCCACTTGCCTACCACTTTATGCCAGTCAGTTGATTAATATTCTCAAACAAATGCCCAGCATGAGTCAGGGTTCTAGCAGACAAATAAAATATCTAGGAGATATATAAATATTAAGAGGTTTTTTTAAGGAATTGGCTTGTGCCACGTTGGTAACTGAGAAAACAAGTCCAGAATCTATATACTGACAGAAAAGGTGGGTACAACATGAAGAAGCAGTCCACAGACAGAATTTCTACTTGTTTAGGAAAGCAAGGTTCAACTCTGCTCTTAAGACCTTTCATCTGCATCAGTTCCACAAAGATTATTCATTATAATTTTCCTAAACTCAACTGATTATGGACTTTAATAACATATATAAAATACATTCACGAGAGCACATAGGTTAGGGTTTACGTGGGATCTATAGCTTAACTACTTTGACACATAAAACCGACCATCATAGGCATGTACTTTTATTAATCTAATTTTTCAGATTAAGAAATTTGACTTTTATAAAGTTAAAAGTAAATTACTATTGCTAAAAGTTGATAGATCATGATTCAAACTCAAGTGTGTAGAATCCCAGAACCCATATTGTAAAATCAGGATGTTAAATGGGGAAACTGACACTTAACCATTTTCCTATTAAAGAAATGTATGCCACAAACACACACTCATACAGACAACTGACAATCACTATGACAATAGGGTTATTCAGCTAAAAATTATAAAGGGATATTTAGGATATTAGTACATATGTTAGTATTGTGGAGATTGACTTTTCATTAATTAAGTTAGGTTACTTTTCTTTTTGGAAACCATGAAAAGTGATCTGTTCCTTATAAATTAGAGTAATATTGGAAACAATTTGACAGTCAATCATCATTTAATAAAACTTAAATAAAATGTCAAGAGTAAACTATTAAAGACAATGGGATCACGCGTAGTAATTACTGTCAGTTTAAACTGAGGAAAACAAAACCTGGTTTCAGTATCAGAATTAAGTAGTAAATGAACCACAAATCTGAATTTGAAAAGTGTGACATTTAATTCATTGGATTCTTCATATTGTATTAATGGATGAATGGCAGAAATTTGTAAAACAGTCACTGTAAAACACATTAGACAATAGCACTAAGGAAATATTTAATATTCTATCATCACTGATTGGATCTGTGATACATTTTATTCTACTGTGTATATTCATAGACAGTGTTCTAATTCATCTAGCTCTGAAATAAGTATCTATGAGAAAAAGCAAGAGAGACTAGCTGAAGAACATTGGTCCAAACAGGGTGCTGGAATAGAGGAGACAAATACAGAGGTACAAATACCAAAAGAACTTTTCTAGAATTTCACATTTTGCAATTGTTCTAATTTGACTTGCCCCTAAAGTTTAAATCATTTATTTATGTACTCTTTCATAATTTCATTAGTTTACTTTTGTATAGATATTAGGATATTCCTCAATTAGACCATGTACTCAAATACCATTCCTGCATTCCTTATTTTCTTTGTAAAATCAGTTTCAGATGATAAACAAGAGAACACCTTCCTTGCAAATATTCACTTTCCTTATATAGTATCTAGCCTCTGCTCAGTATGCAATGTTACCTATATATAGCCTGGAGCATTTTTTTTCAGCAAGATGATGAAGCTGTGAAAGATTAGAAAATGTAAACATATGATTTATATTCTTGCTGAAAAAAATGTTGCTTATACTCAAACCCAAACTCAACTACTGTTATTACTTCTATTCTTTATTCTTATTGTTATCCCAAACTTTTTAACATGTGTGTTTTGAGATCCAAGTGTAAAATGCTTATTTGTTATGATATACAATTTATTATATTAACTCTGACTCCTCCATCAAGATTCTTTTTTGAATTTTTATGGTTATTTCATATTTAGTAACTAGCCAGATTCTCATTACTGAAAAATTCACAAATATTTGTTATGTGACTTTATTCATATCACCCACTTAATTTATTGAATTGAAGATGAGAAAGACTAGAGACTTAGCATTAAAAGTCAATCTCTCAGCATCTCTCTCTCTGTCTCTCTCTCTCCCCCTCTCTCCCTTCCTCCCTCCCTCCCTCCCTGAATGAATCTATTAACCTATACTATCTTATCACAGTCTCCTAGTAAGTCTCTATCACATAAATGAAGATGAGTGGGATGAGATTCATGAGAGAAATATAATGAAACAACATGTACTATTCAAAAGAAATATATTGATAATAGAAGTGTAGCAAGATTAGTATAATCATATAAATTTGGGGAAAATTCATAGCAGATGCATATTAAAATTGTAACTTTTATGTATATTCTTTTTCAATTTAGCTTGTTAATTATTTCATTACAAAACTTAGTCTTTCATTAATCTGTATATAGTAACAGTGTATATATACATAACAGGTAACCATTTGATTGTCTTTTAACATGAAAGGAATCAGTGCCAAAACTAACAAAGTTGTTCAGCTCGTTTTTCCTGGAATAACTTCCAAGAAAGAATAAAATGTATGTATGTATATAGAATAAGTACTTTGTGAAACTGAGCAAAAGATTTCAAGGTCAAATTCCAAAACTATTATTACTTTATTCTTTTTAAATTTTTTTAGTTGTAGATGGACACAATATCTTTATTTACTTATTTTTATGTGGTGCAGAGGATAGAACCCAGTGCCTTAAGTATGCAAGGCAAGCACTCTACCACTGAGCTACAACCTCAGCCCTATTACTTTATTCTAAAATATAACATGAAAATATTGAGTATAGTAGAAACTAATTAATTTAATGATGAACATTCATTTCAAGAAATAACAAATGATCAATAACTCTAATGTTTGCGTAATTTCTGTCACATCTCCTTAAAATTGCTTACGTGTGCAGTGCTATGCTATTGCTGAGGTTATTTGTCTTGGACAAACCTAAACACTGCCAAGTGTTAAAAAAAAAACATGTATCAGTATCTATTGTTTTACAAAATTTTGATTATAATCTATGTATTGTTTGGTAACATTGGCTTTCTTTGCTGTTGCTTAAAATATCTTTATTTTTATTATTTTAAATTTGAATTTTCTTTCTTTTTGATTTATATAATTTCATTTGTACACTATAATTGCACAAAATAATGGAATTTGTTGTTATATTCTTATACATATATACGATTTTCTCTTAACAATGCATACTAAATATTTTCTTTATCAGTATTTTTTAACATATCACTTTAAAGGAATAAAATTATATGCTGTAGTAGAATTTATTTAATCATTCTTCTGTTGATGGACATTTAAGTTAATTTTGATCAACTGATGAGAATAAAAAGCTTGATGGGGGCTGGGATTGTGGCTCAGCAGTAGAGTGCTCCCCTAGCACGTGCAAGGCCCTGGGTTTGATTCTCAGCACCACATAAAAATAAATAAATAAAATAAAGTTTCTGTGTCCAACTAAAACTAAAAAATAAATATTTTAAAAAAGCTTGTTGTTTCTAAAATGCCTCTTTAAAAATGAATGTGGACATTTCAGAGCCTGGTGTTTTATAAGGAATATGTATTTGTTTTTACACAACTTCAAAAAAGCCCATCTTCTATTCTCTATTTAGAATTGTAGAATCATGTTATGTAATAAAACAAATAGTAGCTGGAATAATTTTTGAATGCATTATAATAAAAACTTATAGATGCTTGCATTAAATCCTAATTTGAACTTTGAAGTAACTGCTATTGTATATGCCTAATATTCCTTAGCATGCAAACTGTATCTCTTTATAGATTCATTTATAAAGCCCTGAGTACCTGAAAAGCAAAAGCAATAACTATTCTTTCCTCCAAATAATGCTAATCAAATATTTTACATTATTTATTCAAAAATATTCTACAATAATTATAAAAATAGTGACTAATGTTAACTAGTCAAGTGTAATTAATCTTCCACAATTTCTTAAAGCTTCTTTAAATTATGGTCTACCTTTCCTGATTTGACCTGATACTTAATATATTTCTACATATTTTTCTATTCTTTAGACAAAGATGATTTCCAAAGTCTATAATACTATCAACATTTTAATCAAACACAATTAATTGTAAGAAAAAAATAGATAATGATCATGTTTCCATTATAATGTAAAAACTTCATGTATGTGTACCATATTTGATAGATTTGAGTTTATGCCAGCAAACTATAAAATTTAGATTGAAACAGCTTCCTGAAATATGAAATCTTTGTTCTAGCTTGTCTTGAATAGCAGAAATTAAGTATATTAAAATAAATGTATTCAAGATTTTCTTCACTCATTTCTCAGACTTTACTTTAAATGAGACTCTTTCAGATAACATGCTTAGCTTAAAACAAAAGTATGTGCTGAGTTTTCACTTTTAAAATATTTTGCTGGGTGTGGTGGTGCATGCCTATGTTGAAGAGTTGCTAAGCATAGTGATGTACACCTATAATAACAGCTGAGGTGGGAGAATCTCAAGTTTGAAGCCTGCCTCAGCAACATAGTGAGATCCTCTCTCAGAGAATGAAAAGAGGTGCTAGGGATTGTGGCTCAGTGGGAGAGCATTTGCCTGTCATATGTGAGGCATTGGGTTCAATCCTCAGCATCACATAAAAATAAACAAATAAAAATGAAGGTATTGTGTCCACTTATGACTAAAATTTTTAAAAATAATAAAAAGGCCTGGAGATATAACTCAGTGATTATACCATACCTGGGTTCCCAGTAGCATAAAATGAAGAGTTTACTAGCTATTAACTAATTTGTTCAGGAAAAAGAGGAAGAGGAACCATAATTGGTTAAGCAATTAATATAGGTTAGGCAAAGTTCTGTACATATAACTTTGATATTCTTAATTCATTCAATAAGCATTTATATTTAGTATGTGTCATGTGCCAAACTAATCTAGGAATTGAGATCAAACAGTGAACAAAACAGACAAAAAGATAAAAATCCTCATCTTGCTGTAACTTAAGCAATAAATATGGCATTTTACTGCCTTAAAGGTATTTAAAAATTGAGAAATGCTATAGAAAAGCACACAGGGCCCTGCTTCTCAAACTTAATGGGAAAACTAATAACCAATGGATCATGGTCCAATGCAGACTGTGGTTCAGTAGGTATTGTGTAGAAGCCTGAGATTCTGCATTTCTAATAAGCTCCTCATTGATGCCAGTGCTGCTATTTTTGGGAATACCCTGAGTAGCAAAGATTGTATGATCAATAGTATATAAGAGTGAAGAATGGGAGGGAGAATATCTATAATTTCAAATAGATTGATCTTTCTTAGAAAGTGATAATTAGACAAAGATATGAAGAAGGTGAGGGATTTTAGTTATACACTCATCAAGGGAAATAAACCAGCAAGTACAGAGGTCTTTAGATGGAACTGTGCATGGCAAGGAGGCCACTGGGAATAGAGTGGGATGAATAATAAGAGAATTAAGAAACCACAATTGAGAGGCAATGGATTATGGGGAGCAGATGTTGCAAGGCATTATTACCACTATAAATATTTTGGCTTTTACTCTGAGATGACGAACTGCTCTAGGATTTTGAATTAGGGGAGTGACATGATCTGACTTATGTTTTAAAGTGATCACTCTTGTTGCTATAGAGACCATTGACTTGAAGGACCAGGGTAGTAACAGTGGGAACAGTTAGGAGTCTGAAATAAATGGTGGTTCAAAATAAGTTTCTAATACAAGAAATGGTGAGAAGTGATCAGATTCATGCAAACTATTGATGTCTTAGGTATGAGAGAAAGAAAAAAAATAAGGATGACTGCTAGGTTTTTGACCCAACTTCTGGAAAGGCAGATTGGCCATCAACTAAAATAAGGAAGAACAAGGCTGTCAGGAGCATATCACAAGTTCAGTCACTGTATGTGTTGAGTCTCATTTTTTTTCTATTAGACTTCCAAGAGGAGATGTGGAGTAGGCAATTGGATATGAGAACCTGAAGTTCTGCAGACAGCACTGGAAGTTGAAATTTGCTCTCTCATAACAGTCCTCTACTGTTCATCTTTTATCCTCATTTTATAGTTGGAGAAACATGATTATAGGATATAACTGACTCAGCTGGTAAGTAGGAGAGAGCAGAGAAATTCCAGACAATATATGTCTGTCTCCAAAGGCCACACTGTTGCTTTGCTTCAGTAGTAAAAGAATCAACACTGGTCACTGTAACTGGTTATGTATTTACTCAGAGCAAGTAAAAAAATATTTTTAGGCGGGGAAATTGAGCTGGCAGTTCATCTTTTTAGCTGCCTTGCTTGGCTACTATAGACAGATTTTTGAAGTCAATACTTGGCAGCTTTCCATATGTTCTAGAAAGGCATGCTCATCTGGCTGTGACTGTTTTTCTTCCATCACTCACTTCTGCTATGGCTTATTAGAAGTAACAAAACCATGTGGTTAGTGACCTGGGGTCATAGGAAAGAAATTTGAGCTTTCTCAGAGTTGGAAGCACAGGGAAGTAATAAGATGAACAATGTAGCCTCTTTGTCCTCCAGTGGAATAATTACAAGACATGTCCTCAGTGATTTCTCAGAGGCCCCTAGCAGGATTATGCACTATTTGCTCACAGCAATAACCTGCTCATTAATATCATTTATTGGTTTTCTTGTATTATTCCCCAATTTTCCCCATTCCTTACTTCTTCTTTTTGAAATCACCTCCCAAGAAAAGTATCTACACCCAAGTTTATGCTTTTGGTTAATTTAAGAAAGGCAACAATGTAAAATGTGCTTAATTGTAGGACTTTGAAAAATCATTTTAGATAGACCATTTAAGCACATTTTGCATTATCACCTCTCTTAGATTAACCAGTACCTCGGTTTTCTGCATTGTTTGGATTATAGGCATGCACCATCAATCCCAGCTGCATGTGTGTTATTTTCATACATACGTATATCATGTTATTTTGCACATGTAATTAGGTAACTTGTTTTTATTCACTCAAATTTGTGATTTTGAGCTCAATCTATTCTGCATATTTCTTGTCTTCTACTTAATCAAATTATTTCATTTTTTCCTCTATTGGATTTGAAACTTTTAAATTCTATGTTTAATGCTTCTTCATAAATCTTTAACAAGCACACATGAATTTTATGTTAGGAGTTATTATAAGTAGTGAACCAAGATTTTAATATTAGTAAAATTAGTGAGTCTCTCTATTCTTATGCCAAAAATTGGTCAGAGTTTTCCTTGTATCTTATCTATTTATGTTTTCTTACATTTCAGTGTTTTCTACAATTTGACTTTGATTGTTCCTAAAAAACAAAAGACATTTTTGTTATTGTCTTTATTGGATCTTATTTAAATTAATGCAATTTTCATTATTTTCTTGGCTTACTGATCCCATTTATTTCTTTAAATGCACTTTTCTTGTTGGCAAGCTTTCTGCTTTAGTCACTAGACTGTGGTAATTAATCTGTCTTGACAAGTAGGGTTTTGCCACAGAAAGGGAGAAGTATGATGTCTGCAAAGCAGTGGTGTTTGGATTTCCATCACATGTGCTAGAGTATCTGAACACTGCTTTGTGTTCCTAAAATGGTGTGTAATGTGATCCATGATAGGACAAATATATACATTAAAAATAAACTACACAAACATCTCATTAAAAAGTGACTCAAAAGAAAATGTTATCCTAGGCAGTACATTTAATATGTTAAACAAGATTTATTTTAAAATATTTCTCATATTTTTTAGAGCTTCATCCAATGCCAGCATAAACAAATATAATGAACTAGTTTTAAAATTAAATTGAAAGACACAATCTTTATCTACCATTAACTTTAGTAGGTAGGCATAATGGCTGAAATTTTCAACACTGGTACAATGTAGGTCTTACTTCTTACTCCTTGAGTCATTCTAAAGTGCTAGACAAACCCTCATTTCCCCCCTTTCTTAACATTGACATGATTATATGCCTTAATTAGTTCTCTAGTCATAAATTTATGCAACCTCACATCTGCCTGTGTTTCTTTATTAGTACCTCAGTCCTCCTATTAACAACCTTACCTTAAGGTTATCAGAAAACCAAAGTACCTAAAAACATGTATTAAACATAAAGCCATGAAAGATAGAAACTCTTGCATGATCCTTTCATCTCACTTATGACAATCAGCAGCCACTATATAACTCAGCTCTAACTTTTTTTTATTTGTATAAAGACACAATATCCTTATTTATTTATTTTTATGTGGTGCCGAGGACTGAACCTGGTGCCTCACACATGCAAGGAAGGCGCTCTACCACTAAGATACAGCCCCCATCTAACTTGTTCTTTACAGTTGATGTTGTAGTAATGACCATTGACTTTTGGAGGGTATTCGTTATCAATACCATCAGCCGTACTCCCAGGACCCCAAAAGATTTTAGCCCTTTTATCCAACCTTAAACCATATTTTTGGCTCTTCATAATAGTTTAAATTATATTGTATACTCCTCATTGTCAGAAAATATTATAGAGAAAGAGACATACATATTTTTCTTCTCTCAATTCACCATCTCTTAAAAAAAAATCTTTTCTATTTTCCTTGATGTCTCTTTCCGATTGCCTACAAGTTTGCTTTTACTGTAGAGCTTCCTGTGCTGTGTGTCTTATTTCTTTTAACAGAAGTAGTCAAGCTGACAGTTTGCTAATATTAACACTATCTAATTACAGCTCTGTTATGTCTGTACAACAGAACTACTTACTCTTTAAGATACTACTATAGCATTTATCAGTCTTAGTTGATTCTAGACTAATTTGACCATTCATTTACACTTGCAGTCCATGCCACAGGCAATCCACAACCGCTACTGTAACAAATTAATGCTCTGTCACAGACATAGCTGTTGTTGCTTCATATCTAGAGACCCTCAGAGCAATGCTAAAACATGGCAGTGTTAAATGATAATTCTTATTGCCTAATGGAGTTAATCACACATATCCATGAAGAGTTTATTTTCAATTATGTAGTTCTCTATTCACTATCTATAATTTTCTCAAAGGAACCAATCATAATGAAGGGATTCAAACCTCTTATACTTCTGATGATCCATTTTCATGAAAGCCCATACTTATTGTAATACATTTCTGGCATTTAGCCTTTTACACATGTAAAATTAATTTTTGGTCCCCTTAAGATTACTAATAGCCACATGAACAACTACATTTTAACTTTTTATATCTACACACACACACACACACACACACACTCACACACTCCACATACAGAGCAGATATTATTAAAATATTTGTTCATGCTACAGGTCCCTGTAGTGATAGTTTCAAAGTCTGGTAAGTTTATTTAAGAAAAAAATAATTGATGCCATTTTTAGAATTGGAAGTTTCCTTTAGTCATTAAAACACCTAATCCATACTAACCCTTTTCTCATTCTTATACTACTATAACTGGAATTTCCAAACCAATTCTAAATATTCCTTCTAATCACTGTTTCATATGTCATATTTTTATTCCATTCTTAAAGAATTTTCTGACTCCATAGTATATTTTATGGTATCATAATTTGAGTTTTAAGTCCACTGAAATATGCTTTTGTGTAATAGTAAACAATTAACATGTCATGGTTACCTGAAAACACAAGTTCACTTGTTTTTTTAATGAACCAGATTTTCAGTAATTCAGCAGTGTTTTACTACTGAATTTACTTTCTCATTGTGAAGCCTGACTTCTAATGTTTCATTTCAAAGAATACTGTCCATTTTACTAAGCACTACATTTTGTCTAAAATATATATGACAAAGCAGGAAGGTATTTGAGCCAAGAGCTTTTAAATTTAATTTTTCTCAAAGTTTGATAAGTAATTTCAGTCTGAAATTGAAAATAAAATTAATTCCCAAGTAGTAAAAGAATAAATAATACTAAATTTATTATTACCATGAAAATTGGACCATCTTTAATTATGTCATTAAAAAACACATGGAATGTAACTTTCAGTGGTTATATCCACTTTAAAGGGGTAACAATTTTCTCCCATGCGCTAAGCATAAAAATGGAACTTGAGAGTAATTAAAATGCAACATAGTAAATCACTTTTGAATTATCTGCCCAATAATTACTCCTTAGATTAGTCCTGAGTGCTGCAGTCTGGCTGGGCACAATTCAGGAGCCACTTGTCAAAAGAAACAAACTTTATTTTTAGAACACACACACCACACCACACAGCTCCTCAGGAAAAACCCTCAGAACCCAACTGCCACCACCGGCTTCCCACAAGCCTCTCCACCTCCCCCACTCCTCCTGCTCTTGAGGCAGATTGGCTGGGTCGTGTGGGCGGAGCCAAAAGAAGTCCCCCAATGAGCAGCTCCATGGTCTGAAAGGGCAGGGAAACAGCCCAATGAGCATCACCGCAGAGGAGCCAATCAGTTGGCAGCTAGAAGTTTGCTGGGGCCCCTTTCGGCTGTGGCTCTCAACATCTCCCCCTCTCTGTTTAAACAACAAGCATGTGGCTTAGGGACCGTGCCTGCCTTAGGTTGTCCAATAGTACATATGGTCCTTACCTGTCGTCGAATGAGCTGACCTCAAGGCATCAGCCTCCTGTCTTAGGTTGGTACCATTGCAATTGGATATTACCCTTCATTGACTACCGGTCCAGTATACAGCCACACCTGTGGATAGGTCTTTGTACCAGCGGGGGTTGGGGGTGAGGTTCTTTGCCTCACCTCTGTTGGCCCCCAAATTTTAGCTAAACGACCATCACAAGCAGAAGGGAGGAGGATACACCAAGCCAATTGATGGCTCCTTTTGGAAAAATTGTACCACCGATGACACCGTCAGCAAAAATACCCCAACACTACCACAAGTCGATGCACCAACAGATAGTTCACAATGCATACAAGTGAGTTCACAATGCATACAAGTGATACATAGTCCAGGCAAGTTCTGCAAGCAGTTCAGTGATGGCTATTGCAGAAGCTGTAGATTGGTTTTATCTTTGTCTTCACCGGCACTGGGATGAAGATAGGAATTCTGGCAATAATGGCTAAAGAAAAAAAATATGTAACATTCCAGAAGGCACTAAAAGAAAACAATTTTCTGAACAATTTACATTATCTTTTTTTAAAAAAAATATTTATTTATTTAGCTATTGGCGGACACAACATCTTTGTTTGTATGTGGTGCTGAAGATCGAACCCGGGCCGCACGCATGCCAGGCGAGCGCACTACCACTTGAGCCACATCCCCAGCCCCAATTTATATTATCTTGAATAGAATTATTAAATATAATGAAAAGGAAAGGTGAAAGTAAACAAACAGATCTGTTAACCTCCTTTTTTGTTCACATATTAAAACAATCCTCAACAGCTGTTTACCCAATTTAAATTAAACCATTTAAATCATGTGAATAAAAAAAAAATTTGGATCCATTTTTTCATGAGCGCTCATCATATATGATATATGGACATACGTACATACAAACATACAACATAAAACACAAGTGTGCACACATAATATAATACATACAACACATAACATAATAGTAAAGGCCTTATAACTTTTTACAGGTGAAGTCTCCATTGCAATTTTTAAAAAGCCTATAGTCAAAAAATAGAACTGATCAGCAAAACATTAACCTAGGTCTGTATGAGCTCAAAAAACAAAATAGAACTTCATGATGTGGGAAAGGGTAATAATAAAAGAGATATTGAAAAAAGCATCCTTGTTCTGTCGCAGATGTAAGGATAGCCAAACTGGAGTTTTGGATATCAGCTGTTATGGATTTGAGCCAAATCATCTTCTTTTTGGTCTGTAGAAATTGCTTTAGTTAATCTTTCTGGAAACCAAATGGGCTGCTGTTCTCCCCGTGGAAACACATAAACAGACCCCCGACTCCAGACAATCACTGGGTCAGAACCTTAGTTAATCTCTCTGGAATCCAAACCGGCTGCTGTTCTCCCTGTGAAAACACACAAACAGACCCCCGACTCCAGAAAATTACTGGGTCAGGACTTTTCCATTGTCCTGTTAGAATATCCTTCCAAAGTACCTTGGGCTTATGTACATTTTTTGGACACATATGCCTTTCCGCAGCACTAAGCCCTGATGAATCCAAATTTAAAAAGCTTAGAGTAAAAAGGGTTATTTTAAGTTTATCTTTGGGGAATATATACCCCTTCCCGATTCCTTCTATTTGCTTGAATAAGTACATTTTAATAGTTTGATGAGCTCTTTCAACTATGCCTTGTCCCTGTGGATTGTATGGGATCCTGTTATATGAGTAATGCCAAATGATGAGCAAAATTGTTTAAAAGAGGTAGAAGTATAACCAGGGGCATAATCTGTTTTTAACTGTTTTGGAACACCCACAGTGGCAAAATTTTGTAAGCAATGAGCTATAATATCCTTAGTTTTTTCTCCGGCATGAAGGGAGCCCATCAAAAATCCAGAAGAAGTATCAACTGTAACATGCAAATATTTTAATTTTTCCAAATTCTTGCAAGTGTGTGACGTCCATCTGCCAAATATGGTTAGTTATCAGTCCTCTAGTATTGACTCCAAGATTAACTTGTGGTAAAAAGGTCACACAATTTTGACATTGTCTTATTATTTGTCTAGCTTGTTCCTTACTTATTTTAAAACACTTTTGTAAAGTATTAGCATTGACATGGAACTTTTTATGAAAATTTGTAGCTTCTTCTAGTGTAGAGAAAATATGTATGTCATGTGTAGTTTTACTGATAACGCCAAGGTCACGGGTTTTCCCCATACGGGCCACCAAATGCTGCAGTCTGGCTGGGCACAATTCAGGAGCCACTTGTCAAAAGAAACGAACTTTATTTTTAGAAAACACACACCGCACCACACAGCTCCTCAGGAAAAACCCTCAGAGCCCAACTGACACCACCGGCTTCCCACAAGCCTCTCAACCTCCCCCACTTCTCCTGCTCTTGAGGCCGATTGGCTGGGTCACGTGGGCGGAGCCAAAAAAAGTCCCCCAATGAGCAGCTCTGTGTCTGAAAAGGCAGGGAAACAGCCCAATGAGCATCACTGCAGAGGAGCCAATCTGGGGCTGCTGTGAGCCAATCATCAGCTGGCAGCTGGAAGTTTGCTGGCAGCTGGAAGTTTGCTGGGACCCCTTTCGACTGTGGCTCTCAACACCTGAGTGTCTTTTTCTTAGCCACTTATTAGGTATTATGCATTTCTTACATTCTAGTTGATTTGCTTTGGCAATTTAATTTACCAGATGCTATGTTATGCTATAACTGTGCATGTTATAAAGAATAGTTATCCTTCATTTCTTTGGTAAATATAGTTCAAATCTATTCACGGAAAGAAATGATTCCTAATTCTTCTACATTCTTGTTGGTATTTGTTCATATGCTGTTTCATGTAAGTATCCTGCTTTCCCTGTTTTTTACAAAGTGGAAAATAAAGATGAGTCCATAAATCCAATGACAAAATATAAGATAAATATCTTAACAATAATATTTCATAATCTTTTGTGTCACTCAAGTCACCATTAAAATGTGGTTTTATGACTGTTTCCAAATATATAACGTAGTAAAATGCTTTCAGTATGCTTTCTTCATTTAATTTTACTTCATTCTTTCATAACTAGAATATTTGTTCTTCAGAATATTAGCAAAATAATTTGAAAGTCACATTTGTATAAGCTAATTAATCCATGCAATAGATAAGAACTCAATATATTAAGAGAATTTTTTATTTCATAGCAAGAGGTATATGGGTGAATCTGTATATATATATTTACACACACAAATATTTATGAAATTTCCAGAGACATATAAGGCATGGATTTTAATCTTTGATTTAAATTCCAAATACTATATAATAACACACACACATAGCAGTTTAAGTTTTTTTTAATTAACAAGATTCCTTTGTAATTTGTCTCCAAAATAGTCATTTATTATGTTCATAGTAAATCTCATATTCCTTGACAGTAGCTTTTGTTTATTATCACTAGAAACACTTCTCTTGGGCTAGGTTGTTAATTAACTGTCATTTTCGTACTGGGCATAAAGAGAGAAATGAAGATGAGAATACATGAGCAAATGGAATTTCACACACTATTGACTGTTATAGTGTCTTCAAACTTCAAAAATATGTATTGATGTTTCCATTGTATATAAGTTCATCAGAAGCAAGACTTTAATCTCTGATTCATTACACTAGAGAATTATAAAGAAGCAGTTTAATATTGAATGAGAGCATCTTAATGTAGCTTTCAAAGAGGCCATTAAAGACAGATTTCTGCTTTTCAATTTGTGCATTTTCTAAGATGACTATCATTACCATTGTAACCAGCTTTGAGCACATTTATGTGACTTCCAGTATAAACTCTAAAACATTGAGCACTGTGAAGAATATTGTCAGTAAATGTTTTACTTTGGACTGTTATTGCAAATTGACAAATACTATTATTACTTTAGATTTTTTAAATAAACACATTATCTAGAACATATGTATCCCTAATCCGTTTTGTCATCTCAAAGAAGTCAGAGTTTTTTGTTTCAATGACTCATTAGCTCAAGTACACTTCAAGTTCCCTTTTAGAATTGATTTTCCAGTCCAGTTTGTGAAGCAGAAAATAAAGACTCATTTCTCCTTGGTTAAAACCTCATTTATAGCCAGAAGTGATACTGCCCATATACCACTTTATCTCTTACTGAACCGCTCAGTGAATTTTGTTTCTAAATTCAAAGTAGTCCTTAGAAGACTGAAAACTTTTAACCACTAAAATAATGGTAAGTCTGAACTATGACATATGAAATTTCAGTATATAATACATGGAAATGACAGATGTAAAAAGTCTAATGAATGAGAAATATACTAAACAAAACTTCACAAAATAATGTAAAATAAAAAATGGTAAAAATAGGATTATTCATAAATAATTATTAAAATAGAATTCATAACTCTGCATATTTGCCTCATAGTTTGTATAGAGTCCAATGAACACTTCATTAGAATATATCTTCATTGAGAACTTTAAATATGCTACATTGAAAAATAATACAAAATAAAACTAATTAAATACATTCCAACACATTATTATGAAAATAATTGACAATGACCACATGGGAATGAGATTATGGTTTGTACTGGAAAATCTTCATAGCATTAATAGACTTAAGGAAAAGTACATACACTTACTCCATAAATGCTGAAGTAACTAATAATACAGAAATTAAATTGGACAAGATGAATTAGTGACATAAGAAATAATAAGAAGTAAAACTTCCTCTATTCATAGATAATATTACAATGTATATGTAAAACCCTAGAGAATAAATGCAAATCTAACACAAACAATGAAATGGTTCATGTAAGCAATATACAAATGAGACAAGCTATAGTTGACAGCCATTATACACACACACACAAAAAAAAAAAAGCAAGAGGAGCTGGAAATTAGTTAGAATAAGTTATAAAACATCATTTTCACAAGCACCAGGATGAGGAAATAGGAATAAACTTGAAAGATAATGTACAAAACCTGTAAGAAAGAAACTATAAAGCCCTTGTGAACTGGTGAGGTGGTGCACACCTGTAATCCCAGTGACTCCAGGGGCTGAAGCAGGAGGATTGGAAGTTCAAAGCCAGCCTCAGCGACTTAATGAGGCCCTCAGCAATTTAGTGAGACCCTGTCACAAAATAAGAAAATAACAAAGGTTAGGGTTTAGTGCCTGTGGGTTCCATCCTTGGTGTGAAAGGCATACATAAAGTAGATTTGAACAATTGAAAAAAAATATCCTTATTATTTGATAGGACATCTCCACATCATTAAGATGCCAGTTCTCTCTAAATTTATGTATAATTTAATGAATTCCCAGTAAAAGTAAAAACATGCTTTGTTTTTATAGGGCTAAGCAAGTTGAAACTAAGGTTAATATGGAAAAGTAAAATGTAAAAATATCTAATCAAACTCTGAAAAGGAAAAGCTATAAGAGTGACTAAACCTACAAGATATTAAAAGATTCTATCGAGTCTTACAAATTAACCAAGTATTAATAGCATATGAATAGACTGAAAAATGGAATAAAATTTAAAATCCTGAAATAGACCTAAGCATATATGGAATTCTAATGTATAGTATATCCAGTATCTCAAATAACTGGGGGCAAAGGAGAGCATAAATGTTTTGCATAAAAGATGAAATATTTCCTCAACTCATACATAAGAATAAATCCCAAATGAATCACAAAACAAAATTTACAAAATAAATTATCTTGTACTTCCAGATGAAATGCTCTTAAAAACATTTAACACCATGGAAAAAAAGATATAATACCACTTAGATAGTATTCCTACCTAAGCTGCAGGACCTGAATTTAATCATAAATAGACAGTAGATAAACCTATACTGCAGTACATTTTATAAAAACTGTTGCTATGTAGATTTTTCAAGTGCTTTGATTATGAAAGATGAAGAATGAAAAGGTATCCCAGATTAAAGAAAACTTGAAGAAACAAAATCCAGTACATGAAGTTCAAATTCCTGTACTGGAAAACAAAGTTATTATTATAAGAAACATTATCTGACTAATTATGGACTACAATTTATTATATCAATGTTAGATTTCCTAAATTGGATAACTATACTATAGATTATAAAAGAAAAAATCCTTATTCTCAAGAAATATGCAATGAAGTATTAAGGAATAAAGGATATACATATATATATATATATAAATATATATTATATATATACATTATATATTATGAGTATAATATATAAAATTATACTCATACCATTTAGAAAAATAACATTCGTGTGTATGGAAAGAAAAAGAGAATGATGTAGAAAATGAATAAAAATGTTAAAAATCACTGCTATTGATGAAAATGTTCTTTCAATTGTTCTAAAATTTCTGTGATTTGAAAATTATTTCAAGTTTTAAAAATTAATCTGGCAAAAAACAACAAAAACTAAATTACATCTAAACATCCTAGCAAGGGGCTTGGTTGTTCCATAGTATGTTCCCAGTAAATGGCAGTTTATAATATCACTACCTAATTCTTGCTTAAAATATGTGTATATTCAACTGAACTTATGTATTGTCAATATATTGGGATTTTTGTTGAATTCAGGTGGTGTTTAACATAGCATAGCAACTTTGTGAGAAACTAGATAAACTACTATTTAAGAATACTTAATATTTCTTGTATAGAGACTAAAACATTTTTATATATGTAATATAAATGTGTTGAATAACTGTTGACCAGAATTCCAGCAAATGTAGTTTTGTTTTAGTTTTCATTCCTGCAGAAGATTACCCTAGATGCTAAGTCAGGAATTCCATTGTGCTTTAGTTAGTTTTTGCATCACTGTGCCCAACGTACCTGACAAATACAACTTGGAGGAAGAAAGTTTACTTGGGAGGGCTATCAGTAAATAGTAGGTGGGAGGGAGGGGGAAGGGCAAACATTCAACCAAGAGTGTGCATTATCAACCAAGTTATTACTATCAGCAATTGGATCTCAATCCTGGTGGCGAAATCTGGGGGACAGTGTAGTATATGCATGCTAGTTAGCCTACCCAAAGAAGGATTTAGCCTGAGTATTTGTACACTCACTTCCATCAGTCATTGAATGACAGCTTCTGGGGATGTGAATTAATTCCAGGTGCTGCAGTGCCCTACCACATTCCTTTAGTCAAGAGCTAACATTTTGGAGAAGGGCTGCAAGCATGCAAATGTCAAACTGAGGGGTCAGGGGAAGAATATTCTGCTTTGCAGAAGAACAAAGTTGAAGAATCAGTGTCCCTGGTATTCCTTGCAGTACTCAGAGTAGTTGCAGTCATAATTACAATCAGGTCTTCACTAGAACTCTGTTTCTAGGGTCAACCTATGTGAAGTAAACTATTTATTCCAATCACTAGCTGAGCAACTTTGGATGAGCTGTTTATTTAAAGGTTCAGTATCTTCATCTGTGAAATAGAGGGAATTAAGTTTGTCTGCATAGAATTGCTTTAAAAAATAAAGGGCTTATCATTTGAAGGCTTGACATTAGAAAATACTCAGTGTTAATTTTAATTATAGATGTATTCCTCATAGTTACTATTACTTTTCAGTTTTAATCAGTTTGTTGAGATGATCATTCTTATCTTCAACTATAAGATGCACCTAAGCTTGCTAGATTAATTTATACCTTAGCTTTAATGAACCTGGATTTTTTATCATCATTGAGAACTCAGGACTACAGGGACTCCTATTTGCCATCTGTTCTTGAAAATGGCAATCAGTTACTTAAGAAAGTGACATTGAAAAATACAAAGGAAAGTCAGAGAGATTGGAACCAAATAATGAAGCTCAAACGTCATCAAAAACACAAGCTGGAGAAAAAACACACAAGTTATGAGTGGCACATAAAGGAAAGATAATAACCATACATTAACCATGCTCAGTATGGTTTGGAAATATTTACTGAAGAGTTACTGTTTAACTGATTAAATGAGTATGCTAGTATTGGTTGGGTACAAACAGACAATTTTCCTTTTGAATCTCATGTCAAGGTCTTGTCCTACCCTACTCCTGAATTAAACCTCAAAAAAAAAAAATCCCATAGCTTAATAGTCTCACAGTATATTAGATCCCTAACAAAATACCACCCCGAACCATGTGATTTTTAAACTGCAGAAAATTATCTTCACAATTATGGAAGTCCAGAAGTTCAAAATCAAGTTGTTGGCAAGGTCATATTTTCCCTAAAGGGACTAGGGAGTAATCCTTCCTTGCCTTAATTTTTGGGAGTTGCCAGCAATGCGTGGCACCCCTTGTCTTTTAGATACCACTCCAACTTCTACCTTCATCTTCACATGTATTTCTCCATGTGTCTCCATGTCTATATGGTTGTCTTCTTATTAGGACAACAGTCATATAGATTGAGGCCTATTTCACTCCACTGTGATCTCATCATAACTTAATTATTTACATCTGTGATGACACTAGTTCCAAATATGGTCATATTCTTAAGTTCTGTGCTTTAAGGATTCAGTATATACTTTGTTGGGGGACTTAATTCAACCCATCACACATAGATAACTACAATCAAGGCCCATCACTAATCAAACCCCAAATCTCATTGAACATCTCATTGTTCCCTGAGCTTTAGACCATTTTCCATGTGAATACTGCAGTGGAATAAGATTGACTTGCCTCCCCAACTTGTTGTTTCCCTTCTGCTTTCTCACTGATGAGGATACATGTTGAATCTTCCAAGGTTGGAAAAAGTACACAAGGTTAGGGTACTAGGTTAGGAGGAGAAGTAAAAAGGATGAAGAAAATTTTTCTTTGGACAATGGAATTATTCATCCTTAGTGTCCTCTGAGGAAGCAGATTCCACCAGGTTCTGATTTTTATTCTCATTGAATTATTTTCTTGTTTTTTCAGAAACTCATTGCCCCTTAAACCTAGGCATCTCTTACTTGCAGCTAAATTTGTACAGGTAGTAACTGCAGCACCAATCATCAAATCTCTAGAACCCTGGTGTCTGATTCTACTCTTTAGTTAGGATCTCTGGGTCCTCTAGGCAGTCATCTGAGGTGGAACTTCCCTTGAAATCATCTGTGCTTCCTGCTCAAGAATTGGCTTTGTTCCAATAATAAATGAATAATCCTCCTTCCATGCAGCCAAGTCTATTTCCTCAGATATTGATTGACAAACCTCAAAACTCCAAACTCAGGTACTTAACTCTTGAATTTCCAAGACATTGATACCAGTCCCTAAAGCACTCTAACAACTTTCTCCTAAGAAAGCCATGCTACTGGACCTCTTCATCCATCCAAAGACTTCTTAACTTTCTATAAATAGCTTAAAGTAAAATACCAGCATATTCAAATCCTACCAGAACTTGTCTGAATGTGTCCTTTAATATTTTCTCTAATTTATCATTTTAAACCACTTTACTGAAATATAATTCCTACACCATACCATTCACCCATTTAAAGCACACAATGTAGTGTTTTTAGATTCACAGGGTATTACATTCACAGGGTATTAATTCACAGGGTATTACAAACATCCCTGAAACCTAGTTTTATAATATTTTCATCACAATAAAGAAGCTTCATGACTATTAGCTGTCATTCTTCATATCTCCCTCTTCCCAGCCCTGGGTAAATACTAATCTAATTTTTGTCACTATGTATTTGTTTTGTCTGGACATTCCACATAAATGTAATCATATAATATGTGATCTTTTATGACTAGTTTCTCAAAATAATGTTTTCAAGTGTTATCTATTGATTTGTAGCATATACCAATATTTAATTTTTTAATCTCTAACATTCCAGTGCATAGATATCATTTCATTTATCCATTCATCAGTAGATAGACATATGTGTTTCTACTTTTGGCTATTATAAATAATTTTGCAATGGATGTTTATATATGATTTTTATTTGGACATATTTATCATTTTTCTTGGGTATATACCTATGAATGGAATTGCAGGGTCATATGGTAATTGTGTATCTAACTTTTGAGGAACTACTAAACTGTCTTCTAAAGTGACTGTGATACTTTTAATTCTCATAGGCCACAGGTGAAGTTTCCTGTTTTTTTTTTTTTTAATATCCTCACTGAAATAATCTTAGTACGCTCTTATTACTAAACATCTGGGCAGTCCTTCAGAACAAATACAACATGTGCTTTACAATAATAATGATGTTAATTCATAGCCTAAATTGAGCTCCTCTTATGTTTCCAGCACTCTACCACATGCATTTTACCTATATAGTTATGCTTAACACAACAATGTTTTAGACCACAATAGACTGCATTTACAGATGAGAAGTTAAATTACTATGTCTTTGCAGGTTAAAGTGCAGGAAGGGTAATAAAAGATATGAAAAATAGCTAACTCATTTTGCCTAGATTTGCCCAAATCTTCTCAGATCATTTTAAAAGAATTTTGTTTCTATGAGAGATTATTTTATGGAGTGCTATGTCCTCAGGCTACTGAAACCTATACCAACTCCCAAGGTGGAAAAGCCCAAATACTGGGACTTTGCTGTGAAGTTTAGGAAATTTCCCTACTAATAAAACCCTTTCTTATCCTTCTATCCCCACTCCCTTACTGGTTTTCCCTGGAGGCATTTATTTTGTTTTCTTTTGGTACCTGGGATGAAACTCAAGGGCACCCACTGAGCCATATCTCCAGCCCTATTTTGCATTTTATTTAATGATAGGATTTCACTGAGTTGCTTAGTTACTTGCTTTTGCTGAGGCCAGCTTTGAACTCAGTGATCCTCCTGCCTCAGTCTCCCAAGTCATTGGGATTACAGAGTGCAACCCAAGTGTTCTGTTTTGTTTTGAATCGTTGATCATTTGTAGGAAAATCTTCATCCCAAGAGCTGCTTTAGCAAAGCACAAGACATACAGAGAAACCAGGATCTTGATGAGATATTTAAATAGCACTGAGTATGTGAGGAAGAAGAGCCATCCTATCAAGGTAACCTAAGTATAATACAAAATTCTCTTTAACCAGGAAGAATTTACATTGAAAATAAATGGAATGTCAGAATTTGAAAATGTTTGGTTATTTACAGAAAAAAAAAAGCTGTGAACTTGTTTTCTGCAGACAATTTACATGTCTGTGGCCATTTTTCTAGGTTGGTTTCTATGTAGCAGTCCTTCTGGAATAAAATGACTAACTCAGTGGCTTCTCAGAGCTCCTTTAGCTCTGATAATTGTAGAGGACAACAGCATTATCATTAACCTAAGCAGCAAAGCCTTTTTGATTAGGCATTGTGGAAAGGGATTTATAGTGATAGATAAATGGATTCAATCCTACTTTTTAGGAACTTAAGAGACCAAACTTTCAGAAGAAAAAGAAAGAAATCTACTGTTTATGGTATACTACAAAGAAAGATTAAAATAAATGAGAATGAAGATCATTTCAAAGAAACTTTAATGGATTATAAATATCAATATTTCAGAAAAATAATATTTAGAAGTAACATCTACTTTGATTTTACAAATGAGGTGTAGAGAAGAAAATCAATTCATGATCTGTCTACTTCAAATAGACCATTTATATTTTCAGAAGAAAGGCAGTAACATAATGAAAAAATTTTATCACCACATAATATTGGGACAAAAGATAAGGAAATAAGTTTGTCAGGAAAATGTGAAGGTATGATACATATTTGAGCAGTACCTTATAATAAAATGATGATGAAAGAAAAATGTTAGTGGTCAGGATATTAAAAAACATTTCTGCAGGATAAAATCCCATTATATCATTGGGGAAGCAAATTAATAGTTCCTGGTAGAGTGCTGCATGTTAGGATCTAATATAAAAAAATGATTTCTTAAAGAAATCAAGCACTTTCCTCTTCTTGAATTTCCGAATATCTTTTTAATTTAGTAATTTTGTTTTGTAATTTTTAATAATGCATAAAACATGAAATTGTCACATTTTAATTGAGCACCATGTAATACAATACATGATGTATACATCACATAATGTTTATATTGGAGTAAACATATTTATCTCCTTGAATATTTATCAATTCCTTGTGGGAAAAATTTTCAAAATCTTTTCTTCTAGATTTTTAAAAAATGTATAGTATGTAATTCTTAAACTGAGCAATTTGAAACAGGTATTCTTCAAATGTTTTATAATGATAAAGGCAATCATAAGTGTGAAAATAGTTGATGGTCTAGGAAAAGATTTGAGTAGGTAGGTAGAAGTCAGGGGAAAGCAGAAAAGATATGTAATATATACCCTTCATATAATTTTATTATATAAGCAATTACATACAGTTTATTAAATTGTCATTTGGAGTACATAGATTTCCTAAAACTCTTTTAATATGTTTCCACAATCACATGTATTATATAGTTATTTGAGGTTTTTTTAAACAGATTATGGCAGAAATGTGTTTTAGAGAGTAAAAAATAAATCCAAATACATTGTTTTCAAATTACACCTATAAACTAATACAGAAGACACAATATTGGACATGTAAAAACCACAGAATATTTTTATGGCAATTCTTCTTAGAATATTATTTAAAGATGTTGTCCATCCAAACTAGAAAGTAAATTTAAAAAACAGATAGGGCCCAATATTGAGCAATCTGTTCCAATTTTAAGAAACAAACAGTATTTCAGAATGGAAGTATATGGGGAACTGATTTTTTTCTCCTGCCCTTTAAATTTTGGAGCAATATAAGAAGAAAAAAAGGAAAATAGAGTAACAAGTATATAAAATCTTACTTTCCCTTTTATAGGAGTGAAAGAACTACTTGAAGTTAAAATCTGAACAACCAATATCAAATTAAAAGAAGGCAAATCAATACAGAAATCTCAAAATGTTGAATATGTGATAGAAAATTAGGAAGAGTTTCAATACAAATATATATGGAACTGAAAAAAGGAAAGTCATATTTGTTGAACAGAATGTAAATGTTATAAATTTTAAAAAATAAATTAATATAATTAATACAATAAAATTGTAATAAAATGAGGACGGTAAAGTGCTAATTTTCTTATATTTTACAGCAGGAAATAAATCAGTCTAGCTTAAAATTGACACATTTGTCAGCTGTGGTGGTGTACACCTTTAATCCCATCTACTTGGAGGCTGAGGAAGGTATATGGCAAGTTTGAGCCTGGCCTACACAACTCAGTGACACTCTATCTCAAAATCCAAGAAGGTCTGGGGGTATAGTTTAGTGGTAGAGCACTTGCCTGGAATGTGTGAGGACTTGGGTTCAATCCCAGTACCCTCCTACACACAAAGGAGGAAGCAAAAATTGAAATACTTATTTTGAAATATTATAATTATGGTGAAGCCAACATCTTAATTATTAAGAAACTATGAATTGTTTCACTTCATATTATTTCTTCATTTATTTCCAAATAAAATTGCAGTAACTGTATTTCATTCCAAATATATGATCATTTTTAATGTAATACTATTTTATAAAATCATATCTGTCTTTATTTCTATAAATGCATTAAAAAGACAATTGGGGTGATTGTTTCCTGGCATTCATTTTTACTATTTCTTGTCTGTAGTTTTTACTAATTTTTGATTCTTAATATTGAAAAGATATTATTTTATGAAATAATAAGCCTTTCCAAGAAAAATCCAATTAGTAAAAGTAACTTGGAAATCAATTTAGGTTTAAATCAGGTCATTTAAACCCCATCATTGAAGTAAATTTTATATATGTTATAGCAAAATATATACTCTATAAATGTAAAAGAAGTTTTTTTTTCAAAAACAATTTAGTAATCTCTTTTAAACTGGAAAACACTTTATCTTGTGGGTATAACTGGTTTTACAAATCTTAGTTCATTCATATTCTAACTTCAAGAGAATATAGATTAAAGACACAAGATACATTTTGGAGAATTGTAGGTCATTGTGAACCAAATAGCTGTTTTTTTTCAATGTGCTTCAAATTTTGTGAATTATTTTTCTCTTCAAAAAGTATCTGGAAATGTAATATGTTTGCATTTGGTAAATATGAACAAAAGTAAAGAATGATCTCTGGTAAAGTTATTAGGTACAATATGCTTACTGTTTGGGATTAGAACATGAAATAGAAGCAATGACATTTAAAACACCTATACACAAAACACTACAGCCATCTAGATGCTTTTATATTCAGAATATATTAGCAAGAGATAGCTAAGCCTAAATAAAGTATTCTACATGCTTTTTATTCACCAATGTAATTAGCCCAAATAGTGTGAGACTGAAATCTCAGCTTTTATCAGCCTGAGAAAGCTAGCTCAACTTCATTTCCTTCTAGTTCTTGCTTTCCTGCCAGGTCTCTGGTTAGCAGTCCATGCAGTCCATAATTATGACCAGAGTTGCTAAGCATGAGTTTTTCATTTTCAGTAGGAATACACTTTACAGTAAGCACTTCTGAGTTTATTATCCAAAAATATATAATAAAACCTTATGCTTGGACTAATGGGCCTGTGGAATATTCTATGTTCAGATAAAACTAATGAGTTCTTGAAAGTTTTGCAAAGTTATTTTTATCCAGTTTTCTCTCTTGCTTCATGATAATTATTTGAATTAGGAGATTGTTATTATCCTCCTGAAACCAGGTTTCCATATTTGTTCTATATTAAATGCCTCTAATGCTTACCTTATTTCTAACATCTTAGGAGTATTCCTCCTCCTGTTGGATTTGAATCACTCATGTGCACTCATTTTATTTTCAAATAATTCCCTCATCAATTATCTCATGGTTCCTGTTCCTCTAATACCATTTCCTCTCACTTTTTTTCCATCCAACCATACTTCAGGATGTATAGTTCATCAAAAGCTTCTTGATTCTCTAAACCTCTATGGGAAGTAACAAACATTCTCTAATTGTTCCTTACACAATTATAGTATATTAATAACTGAAAGGTAAACCCTTATGCACTAATCTTTAATCAACACTGCCATAAATGGTGCTGAGTATATTTCATAGCTGTTGAATAGTTGTTAGTGATTATTTGTTATTAAGACTTAATCTCCTGATTATAGGCTGCTTTTGGTTAAAAACAAACACACAATTTCAAAAAAACCTAACATCTTTTTTGGAAACATTTCTAGACTCTTCTCTAGGCTCCTCTGAATCATTTTAACAGTTTTAATTATAATGACTCAAACCAGAACATATTAAAAGGAAACTACAATTTTAATTCTCCATTGGAATGACTCAAATGGATAAATGAAGAAATGATTTATGGGATGCACCAGAAGTCAAAACTCAGAGTTCATGTTGTCAAATATTAGCCTATCTTATTTTTAATCTGGCTATTAACTAATTGCTAAACATCAACCTTTGTGTTTTTTTTTTTTTATGGCAACCTAGATTCATCTAGGTCCATTCCTCTTTTATAGTACTTACCCATTCCTGTAAATATCTTTAAGTATTTTTCTCCCTTATTTGAATCTGTAGTGTCCCTTATGATGCCCAACAACTGTCCTCTTTTTCTTCCACGGGTATTAATGCTTAGTACAGTCCCTAGAATTCAGTGCTTAAAATATGTGTTGGAAGAGTGAATGATTGGGTGGGTCGGTGAATGTATCACTGAATGGATAAGAGTTGAAAGTACTTTCTGGACCATGAAAGAATGTATTCCTCCTCACTAAAATATGTAATCATTCTTTGTTAGATTGTCTGATACCTTAAAATGTTACAAAGGGATATATTAAAGATCAAACTTAATTTGCCCTATCTCTATAGATGAACAAAATAATTGAAATGCCTGACTTTATAGAATAAAATGCAAGTAGCTGCCTTAATCATTTCAGGGTGGTATTCAATATTTCCTTTAAGCAAAAAAAAAAAAATGTAGGCTGGTAGTGGTGGCACACACCTGTAATCCCAGCTGCTTGGGAGGTTGAGGAAAGAGGATGGAAAGTTCAAAGCCAGCCTCAGAAATTTAGTGAGGTGCTAAGCAACTAAGTGAGACGCTGTCTCTAAATAAAATACAAAATAGGGCTGGGGATGTGGCTCCATGATCAAATGCCCCTGAGTTCAATCCCCAGTACCCCCCAAAAATATCTTTATAATTTAATAACTATTTAATTTTCTCTTTATCATTTTTTATCTATAAAATTGTGAGAATAATTGTTTCTTTGTACCTACCCCCACAGTTGGGTTAAAATTTTAAATTCTGCCATATAATCATTCATAGCCCTTCTATACCTTTCTATAGATACTAACATAAAGTAGAAAGGTAAGGAAATGGACAATTACAGTGACCAGTGAGCTATCAACAATGAGATAATAAGTAATAAACTGTGTGCAAAATTCATGCTAGGGATTGAGGGTAGGAATCTAGAGAATTTGGTATAGATCTCAAGGAAAAGGGAAAAGTCAAATGATTAAATATGTTAGAATTCAAAATCTACACTGAAATGGTTTTTAAAAATTGGTTCTTTAGGGCTGGGGTTGTGGCTCGGTGGAGGAGCACTCATCTAGTGCAGGTGAGGCACTGGGTTTGATCCTCAGCACCACATAAAAATAAATAAATAAGATAAAGATATTGTGTCCAACTACAATTAAAAATAAATATTAAAAATTCATTCTTTATTCACATATAACATATATGTTCATATAATAGAAGCATTTAAAGAAATTTTGGGTCTTATACTCACATAGGTATTTTTACCTAAATGTCTCCTGTAGTGAGGGTTCAGGGACTTGGCTCATTTAATATTTTTCAGTTTGTCATCCAGCCCTTTGTTTGCTGTCTCTGGATGTGTACAAGGATTCTAAAACCTCTTCCTGCCAAACAGTTATCTTTCATGGGAATTTGGTTTGAACCAGCTCTGTTGCTATGGTACCTAGTTTCCAGTTGTTGGAAAAACACAGAATCAAAATAATACTAAATATGCAGCATATATGTACCTACTAACTTTATATTGACTTACTCATGTCAATTGAAAATTCAAATGCCCAAAAGTTGTTCAGTAGTATAAAAAAATCACCTAATCTATTTGTACTTAACATACCTTTAAACTGTGTGTACATACGATTAAAGAGATGACATGACTCAATTGAAGTTTCAGAGATGAATAGACCTGAGATTGAATTACATCTTCACTGAAAGCTAGTTGATGTTGGTAAGTCACTTATTGCTTTGCACCAGTTTTCCCATCTGCAAGGAGTTATTCGTAATAATAATTAATTTCTATTAAAAATAATGTAATTAATAATTAATTATATCTAGGGATGTAATTAAAATTAAAACAGTATGTCTTGTCTTAATTGTCTATGATAGCAACTGGAAGTTAAAAGGTTTACACAGGCCTCCTATAGTTTTAAAATATGGAGTTGATATGTGAGATATATATATATATATATATATATATATATATATATATATATATATATATATATTTAAAATGTATCAAGCATATATATGCTGTGTGTGTGTATGTATGACATAAATGATAGGAAATTCTGTCCTTTTAAGATTTGTAATGTCAAAAGACCTAACCCCGACACCTTAGAATATGACTATATTTGGAGATAGGACGTTTAAAGAAATAAGTTTAAATGAGATCATTAATATGGGTTCAAATACAGTCTGAGTAATGTCCTTATAAAAAGATAAAATTAAGACAGAGACACCAAGAGAGCAGTATGCACAGAGGAATGACTGTGTGAAAACACAGCAGATAGGTGACCATCTTCAAGTCAAGAAGAAAGGGTTCAGAAGGAAAGAGACATATTGGCCCCTTGGTATTGGACTTTCAGACTCTAGGACTATGCAAATTAAATTTCTTTAGGTTAAGTTACCCAGTCTGTGGTACTTGGTTAGTGCAGCCCTAACAAATTCTCTCTCCCCTCTCTTGAACATTCATATATTCTCTCTCTCTCTCTCTCTCTCTCTCTCTCTCTCTCTCTCTCATCTGTATCATCTGTATCATCTAAGACAGGTCGACAAATGGTCATAAAATAGAAGTAGCAATGAAATGTTAAGTTTTCCTTAAGTTTTTTTTTCTCTTCATTAATTTCCTACAGTATATATATTTTTTATTCTTTATTTTTCATTGACTACTAACTTACATGGTATGAAGAGCACAGGGTATATGTATACATTAATGCATCCACTACTCAGAGCTAAATAGAACATTTTTAGATTCTTAGAAATCTCCCTCATGTCCCACCAAGTCAATAACCATTCCTGCTCCACAAAGTATCCACTAGAAACTTCTAGTGTATGCATTTTGAAAATTATATAAATGAAATCATGCATTACTCTTTTGATTCTAGTTTCTTTAATATACCATGGTGCATATGAAATCTATCCATAATATAGGACCTATCCATGTTAAATAGTTCAGGGTTTTATTATTGAAAGTAATATTCCATTGTGTGCAAATACCCAATTATATTTATCTGTATTATTGTAGCTGAGCATTTGAATAGTTTCCACTTTTTGATAGTTATATATAAATTTCCTTTGAACTTAATATGGAGAAATTTTATAGGATTGCTATGTATTTATTATTCAAAAAATAACTTATTTTTGGTAGACAAAACCCACTCTTTTCAATAATGAATACATAAGCAATTCTATAAAATGTCTTCATCTTAATTTTACTCACCATACAATGTCTATATTGTTCTATCCTCTGAGTATTGCTTTTAGCTCTCCTCACTAGACATTACCAGTGCTTCTGAACAAGATTTGGATAATTTTGCTCCTCAGAGTAAAATTGTTAATGTATGGAAATATTTTTGGTTGTCAACTGGGGAAAGGATGCTATTGGGGTTTAGTGGATAGAAACCAGGATTGATGTAATATCATTCAATGCACAAGATAGTCCCTGAAGAGAATTATATGGCCCCAAATGTCAGTAATTCTACTATTGAGAAACCATACATCTAGACCAATAGTATTTAATTTTGTATTTTTGGCTTATATTTATTTATTCCCATAAGTTTTAGATAGATAGACAGACAGACAGATAGACAGATAGACGATAGATAGATACTTATCTACCTTTAGTTAGAACTCTAAAAGGAAAGAGTCTTAGCAAAGGCAACTTTCACCCTGTTCTATTTGGGATATTAATTTTCATTCTACATGTTCTAATTTTAGTGAACTAAAAGCATATGAGCTTATCATTGTTAATAAATATTTCCAGGCCAGGGAAATAGCTTGATTCTTCTTTAAGCTGTTGATATAGCATTCTCTGAAAAAACAAATATGCATATACACACACACATATATGTATGTATATAAATATATATGTATGTATATAAATATGTATATATGATATAAAATGTATACATGTGCATATATGTAAATGCAATACCTTTACTTTGTTTGAACTAGCTAAAATATTCTATTTGACCCACATGAGCACTTGTTCTATTTTTAATTTTTTACAGATTATTCTCAAAATTCTCCTGTCAGTCTCTACAAACTGTGATTAATCCATTTCCTTGACCAAATGCCATTCATTGTTTTTTCAGTCAACCTCTTCTCACCTTCAAAGTGACTAAAGGTATATTATATTTGCTCAAGTTATCAGAAATACATAAAAGAAATGAAATGAACATAGTATTTCCATTTCCAGGTATCTGAGCCCTCTCCTCTCCCATAATCCTGTCAATCCTTGCCTCTGAAACCTGAGCTTAAGGGCAGTACTGTAATTTACACTTTGGGCTGATTTTATATCATCCATCAGCCATAGGTCCGACAGAGGTGATTGCTTAGCTCCTCAAAATAGGCATAGAGTTTCCACCTGACGTGATTGTCTTCATTTATTTCAGTGACATTGAGATGGAGGAATGGTGTTTGTTGGCTCTGGGATTTAAACACATGTGTTCTGATATATTTTTGGCTTGCAGCTAGAATCAGTAGGGCCTGATACTGGAAAACCAGGAAGTTATGATTTTCTCTTTTCAATTACAAAAACTGGAAAATAAGAGATAATAGTACTAAATGTAAATATAATCCATTTCAATGCTACATAATATCTCTTAAATTTAAAAACTTTATTATAAAGAATTTTGTCTGTACAACTTTTGACATTGTAAATTTTTGTGAATTATTTTATAATTTAAATATCAATGTGTTTTAGCACTATGGATCTTTAACTGTGAAACACATTGTTATTGATATATGATGTCTAAGATTTGTAATAATATGTTTGAAAGAATCTACTAAAATGGATTTTTTAAATGATAATAATTACCTCATTGACAATTGGTGACATAAAAAGATATAATAAATAATTATTCAAAATTATTCCCAAAGAAAAATTCTAAAATCATGGAAAAGGTGTAGAAAAATATTTACCCTATGTCTCAAGAAATATTTTATTTAAGCTATTAACCACAATTATAGAGAAATGACTATTTCAGGTAATTTTTAAAATAGATGCTTTTCTTTTCATCTTCAGCAGAATCAATTAAACTCTAAAACTTCTAGGAACAAAAATGGTTTTCTGGTCCAATAAATTAATGAAATACTGCATACCATTTCCATCATTTTCCACACATATATCCTAGTTTACCCATTTGGATTAGCATAATCAAAATTTTTAGAAATACTGTTTTATCATTTCCTAAATGTATAGGACTGTAGGATACATTCTACATCTAACATTAAGTAATATCTTATGAACTAAATATTGGAACTCACTTTGGAATGTGACCATGGAAATAAAAGGTATCCAATAATACTTCTCGTTCTGGCATAAATTCATTATTTATTTATTTATTTATTCATTCATTCATTTCTTTATTTTGACATCAGGTCTTGAACCCAGGGGTGCTTAACCATTGAGCCATATCCCCAGCCTTTTTTTATAATTTTATTTTGAAACAGGGTCTTACTCAGTTGCTGAGGGCCTCACTAAATTGTGGAGACTGGCTTTGAATTCATAGTCCTCCTACCTCTGCTTCCCAAGCCATTGGGATTATAAGCATGTGCCACTGTGCCAAGCTTTGACATAAATTTAAAAGTAATATTCAAAAGTCAGTTCTTGAACTGGGGATGTACCTCAGTGGTAGAGTGCTTGCCTCACATGCACAAGGCCCAGGGTTCAACTCCCAGCATCACAAAAAAAGTCAGTTATTTTATTGCATACAATGAAAGCCTTTAGTGATTTACTGAATATTACAAGGCAGTCTAGTTGCATCTTCCTTCTTGAATCAGTATTTTAAATTACCTAATGGATCCAAAGAGTCTTCAACATTATGTTCTCTTTGTTAAGACCATCATCGTATTTGCTTTGTATTTGTCATTTGTTTTTAATTGTACTCAGTAATCTGGGTAGAGAATTGCTTTGTTTTTTTTTTTGTTTGTTTTGTTTTGTTTTGTTGTTTTTTGCTTCAGAAAGAAGATATGACAGACAAGTTGTATTTTAAAATTGAAGAAATAAGATCAACTCCATATTCACAGTTGCTGTGTATGACATTCTTCTAAAGAAAATACAATCTCAAAATAAATGCTGCAAAATTTCAGGATAAAAATAGAGCATTATCATTAATCATTCATGCTCATTTTCCTCTCCATAACCTAACAAACAATTTCTCCACCTTTCCCTTTTACAATCTTTGACTATACAAATGATATACTTGTTCCATTTCAAGTCAAATGACACCATTAATTCATTCAGTGTTGCAAGTCTGGCGAATGAGACCTGAAACAAAACACCTACCCTTTAATCCTAACTTGTTCCTGATTTTCGCAAATGGAGAAAATGTAGATAGGGGCCCAAGCATTTTAAATGTTGTATTTTTCATATTATGTTTGCGTTTTATTCCTCTAAGGGACATTTAATGACTATGAAACTAGTTTAAGCTTTTTACTTATGGAACAGGTTTTTAGTGCAGTCAATTTCTTTTTGTCTGAACATCATATGGAGTTTGTACAGGTTTACAATTGCACATAAGAACAAATTGGGTTCACATTTAGCTGTTTGAGCAAATTCGCAAAATAGATTAAAACTGTATCTGTAATATTTACTCACATGTTAAAATGGTTGATGTATTATAATTATAATATGCTGCGTCAATATATGAATATTTCTACAACTCATATAACTCATAATGATTTTTAAAAAGCTTTTCATATGAAATGTTTATCAGCATGAAGCTTTGATTCATTTAGCACCCATTTAATAAGTATATTGATTCTAATGACTGAATTTTCTCTGTTGAAGTTCTCAGTAAAGATCCCTGGATATAAAAATAAATTCACCCATTATTTGTAAGCAGTTCAAATAAAATAAAAGTCTTTGGGATAGGTTGCATAGGTGAATTTTGTGAAGATTTATTCAATATAAATAGAAAAGATTGTTACTATGCAGATAAGGTGGCAATGGAAGTCCAATGAGAAATAAAGACTGAGGATGTTGAATGCAGTAATCTGTTTCCCTTGATTCTTCAAGGGGTTCCTAAAAAGTTATTACAAAGTTCTTATTTTCAATAAATCACATCATAGATGAGACTTCTTTAAAATGAATAGACTATTACAGCCCTCGAAAACAACTATTGGAATTCTTGGCAGAAAAGTGAAAACAGTAGTTATTTATTTGTAGGGTTTTCTATCCATATACAGAGAAATGGAAATATCCTTTTTTTATTAGAAAAGTTTTAACAAAAAGAAAGCAGAGCAAATTATTTCCTATAACAATGAAACACTTGTTTTTGTTATGCTTGGGTCTTCCTAGGTAGAAGGAAAGCCTTTTGGGAAATTTTAAACATATAAGGAACAAATTGTGACTTCTTTCAGTATAAATGGTGCTTTAATATTCTTATGTTTTAATTTTTATGACCCAAATTAAGGAAAATAACTTTGAAATTCTATTTTTCAGCTTATTACAAGTATTAAAGACATTCAAGCTGCTCTTTAAAATCATTATATACGAAATCATGCATTTTGTAATAATTCCTTCTGAGAAGTTTAATGCCTCTAGATACTTCTACCACATTAAAAAGTCCAAGAAATTCCAAGCTATAATTTTCTAATGTCACATGTTTCAATGTAATATATTTTAGTGTCTAAAAATCCTCATTAGTAATTAAATGTATAAAATATTTGTACTATACCAAGATGCATGAGATTCTTTTTAATATACCATTTATGATTTTACAAGTTCCTTTAATGTAGTAAACATGAGTGTATATAAAAGCATCACTAAATTAGTGTTTAAAATGTCCAATCCAAATAAAATATTTGTATTCTAGACCTCTGTCCTATAGAGTGGAAAACATATTTTCATTTTTTAGAAATTATAAGCACAAAGTGTTCTTCGACAATTCTTAAATTTTGCCTTTTCTTGAGTTACTTCTCTCTTACCTAAATAATATCAATTAAAACTTACCATCATATCAGTATAGAATTGATGAGACAAGCATGAATGGAAGGGAATCATTTCAGTGTTCCTAGCAAAATACAATGATCACTTAGGTTTAGACAGCACTGAAGGGAAGAAAAGAGAAATAGGAAGATACTTTACATGATTGTGTATTGGTTATCTTTTTCTTATTAGAACAAATACCTGAGATAAATTAGCTTAAAAGAGGCAAGGTTTATTTTGATTCATAGTTTAAAAGATTCAAGGCCATGATTAGTTGGGTCTGTTTCTTTGGGCATGTGGCAAGGTACTATGTCATGGTATGGAATACATTGGTAGAATAACCTGCTCACCTTATAGTGACCTTGAAGTAAAGAGAGAAAGAAGAAAGGCCAGAGTCCCAATACTGCCTTCAAGGTCACATATGAATGGAAAACTTCCAAATAGTTCTTAAAGTTTCTACCATCTCCCAGTAGCACCATAGTCTGAGGACAAACCTTTTAACACATAGGTCTTTGGGGGACACTTATCCAAACCATAGCAATTTTTACAGTAAACAATACATAAAATAAAATTTATCATTTAAGGCATTTCTAGTGTATAGATCAGTAGTGTTAAGTATATTCAAATTATTGTGCTACTGCTACCATCACCACCATCCGATCTCTAGAAATTTTTTACCTTGCAATTCTGAAACTCTGTATACATTGAACAACATTTCTCCACTCTCCCTTCAACCAACCCCTGACAAAAACCCTTCTACTCTCTGTTTCTATCAATTTGACTACTCTAGGTGCTTCATGTAAGTGGAATCATGTACCATCTGGCTTTTTGTGACTGTTTATTTCTTTTAGCATAATGTTATCAAGGTTCATGTATGGTGTAGCATGTGTCAGAATTCCCTTCCTTTTAAGGCTACATAATATTTAATTGTAAGAATACCCCATATTTTATATATCAGTTCATTCATTGATGGACACTTGTATTGTTCCACCTCTTGACTGTTGTGAAATGGAAAACGTGAGCAAAATTAAATTATATTTTTTTCATGGGCCAATGACTTAGATTGGAAGAGTAAATATTAAATTGTAAAAAAATCCTATCCAAATGGAATCATATCAAATTAATAAGTTCTGTACAAAATAATTAACAGAGTAAAAAGACAATCTACATAATGAAAAATGTTTTTTAACTCTACATTGACAAGTTGTTGATATCCAGAATATATAAGGAACTCCAAAACCTCAATAATAATAACAACAACAACAAAACAATTTTAAAAATGAATCATAGAACTAAGTAGACATTTCTCAAGAGAAGACATGCAAATATCTGACATGTACATGAAAATATTCTTAAAAATACAAAGTATCTCAAAATCACAGTGAGATAGTTCCTTACCATAGTAAGATTGTCTGTTTTCAAAAAGCCTAAAGATAATAAGTTCTAGCAAGGATGTGTACAAAAAGGAACCATTGCACACTGCTATAACATAAATTAACAAGACCATTATGGAAAAAATGTATACAGAATTACAAAAAAAGTAAAACTAGAACAACCATATGTGTGGCAGCAATTTCATTACAGGGTATACATCTGAGGGAAATCACATCAATATTTTAGACAGACATCTGCATTCCCATGTTTATTGTAGCACTATTCATAATAGAAAAAGAAAAAAAAAAAACTTGTGTCTGTCAACTGATGAATAAAAAAAAATATGGCACATATATACAATGGAATACTATTGAGTCAAATAATAAAAAAATTAAATCCTGTCACACTCTACAACATGGATCCAATTGAAGATCATTATTTTCAGTGAAATAAACCAGGCACAGAAAGAAAAGTACCATGTAATTTCACTCATATTTGGAATCTAAAAAAGTTGATCACATAGAAATTGAGAATATAGTGATGGTTAACAGAGGCTAGAGAGAGTTAAGGGAGGGAAAGATGAGGAGGGGTTGAGCAATGGTTACAGTTAGAAGCAAGAAATTATGGTGTGCTATTTTGTGACTATACATAACAATAATGCACTGTATATTTTAAAAGTTAGAAGAAACAATTTGAAAATTTTCACCAAAAACAAAAAATAAATTATTGATGAAATAAACATACTTAACCCAGTTTAAGCATTATTCAATGTATACATGTATAAAAACATTAAATGTTATGCATTAAGATGTACAATTTTATGTTTTTATATCAAATAAATGTAATTTAAAAAATAAAGAAGATTTACCTATTCGAAAAAAGTAGAATGTAATTTAAAAATGTGTCCTTCTAAATATCATATGATATCTCTTAGGAAAGTGACTGTCACTTAAGAGAGGCTCAATGAATACAATTTTCTCAATTAATCTATGAAAAGAATCTTTAAGAACTCCTCTAAATATCAGGTAATCCTTGGGGACATCTGTTTTAGTTGCCTTGTATCAATGTACAGTTTCAAACCAGCATCAAGTATATCCATAGACACTTTCATTCATATATATATATATATATATATATATATATATATATATATATATATATATATATATATCAGAAAGATCAGTAGAGTAGATGGAGGAGGTCAGGGGGAAGAAAGAGATGTGGGAGAAGACCTGGGAACTAAATAAGAGCAAATTATATTCTATGCTTTTGGGATTATATCAAACTATAACTTAATGTAATATATAAGTAAAAATAATGAATAAAAACAAATTTGATTTATTTAAAGAAAAATTTGGAGGTGTTGGGGATCAAGCCCAGGGCCTTGAACATGCTAAACACATGTTCTTTCACTGAGTTATACCCCATCTCTAAATTTTTTTTATTGAAATCATATACATTTAAGGCGTAGAGCATAATGTTTCAATACATATATAATGAACATATTTCTGCAGTCAAACTAATTAACATATTCATTAAAATCAAATTTGCTTTAACTTATTTTTTTAGAGACACACATTTTTAAATTTTTATTTATTTATTCTAATCTGTTATACAGTATAGTAGAATGTAATTCATTTCATATTACACATATAGAGCACAAATTTTTAATTCACTGATCGTACACAAAGTATTTTCACACAATTCGTGTCTTTATGCATGTACTTAGGGCAGTGATATCTATTTGTGTCTGGATGTATAGGTCTGGTGATGATTTTAGTAAATGGGACTGTTATATTGATGCATATCATGGTTTCTCTCAATTTTTAAAAATAAATTTTTTAATGTGCTTAAGTATAAATAATACACAATATACCATTTTAACCATAATTAAGTGTATAATTCTGTGCTTTAATCACAGTCACAATGTTGGGCAATTATTATTATTATTATTATTTTTGCTTATTTACTCACAGGTGCCTGTGCAAAGAGGGAAGCACTGTTGTATATCATATATTTATTCGTTTATTTGCAGTGATAGAGATCCAACCCAGGGTTTTGGGCATGCCAGGTAGACATCGTACCACTGAGCCACATCCCCACCTAACAATGTTCTTATTTTATTGTCAAATAGCATGTTGGTCTAATGGCCATGATTCATTGATTTGTTGTGATGAATCTTTTCAGTCTTTATAGCAAACCTTTCTTTTTAATGTTATAAATTTGTAGTTACTGTATAATTGAATCCCTTAGAAAACCATTGTAAACTGAAACTCATGGCATACTAAGTTCATTCAACTTTTAAATTTATTTTTCCCTTGTTTTACATTTTTGGAAGTTTCTATGTCAGAGTCTACAGACTTTCCTTGATTGTGTCAAGTCTACTGATGTGTGCATCTATGAACTTCTTCATTTCCATTACAGTATTTCTGATTTCTAGCATTTTATTTAGATTCTTTCCTAGAATTTCCATCTTTCTATTTACATTACTTACCTGTTCTTGAATGTTGTGGGGTTTTTTTTAACAGAAACTCCTAACATACTAATCATAGTTATTTTAAATCCCTCTGATAATTCCAACCTCTGTGTCACATCTGAATCTGGTTTTGATGTTTGCTTTTTCTCTTCAGACTGTGTTTCATCTTCTCTTTTTGCATGCCTTCAAATTTTGTTGTAAGTCAGGCTTTTACTGTGAGGATTTATGTTAATATGGCTAGGAATTGTTTTTTGTTCAATATTTTCTGAAGCTATGGTTGCTGGAACCTTCAGTTTCCTCTAATGTCCTTGTTTTTATCTCCCCAGTTTTCTTCAGTCTTTCCTAAGACCTCATCAGATAGAGTCTGCATCTATACTTCTTTCAGATATAATCCACTGTAACTTTACCAAAGCCCTGTTAATGTGGTGTTTAAGTGCAGGTAGGGGAGGGGAAACATTTTGTAATCTTAAATTAAATCTGTCTTTTTGTGGACTTGTATCCCTGGGCTGTGACATTCACAAGTGCCTCTTAGCTTTTTTAGTTACCATTAGGCCAGACAGGAAGGATTAGAAGCTAGAGCTAGGAAAATGGTCCTTGTTGCTCATAAGATAAAATACTGATAAAGCTTTTGTCCCTCCAGGACAGTAGCCTTTTTTATGGAGAATATTCACACTCAGGGTGAATTTCACAAAGTTTACTCTTGCCTTCTCCTCCTAGTTATCTCCAGGGGCTCTATTTGGACTATTCTCTGTGAGAACTGGTGGAATCAAGGAAACTGTTTAGGAGCCCTGGAAATTCTGACTCTCATAGTAGTCCACATTCAGCCTTTAGCAATTCATCTAAATTCCCACCTGCACATTTCTAAAAGTTTGAGGCACCAGTAGCTTCTCTTTCAGGTAAAAAATCTCCTGGACTATGACTCTGTGTTTGGTTGTCTTACCACATTTCAGAGTGGAAATTTGCTTTGCAACTTCAATTCTCTGATGAACACAGGAAAAGTTAATGATTTTTAGTTTGGCTTTTTCTTGTAAGGATGGTTTCCAAGCTCTTTACATGTTGGCGCTCCTGGGTGCCTTTTAAACTACTGCTTAATTTTTAAAATAATATGGGGAAGACTTTAAGGTACATATGAGGACCCTATTGTGTCTATCCAGTAGAGTAGGATGCAGTAAAACTAACAGAAAGAATCAAGTCACAGAACCTGGACCATTAATCTAGCCATTCCATCCAGAGTAGGAAAAACAATGTCAATTAGAGGAGTTATTGAAACAAGTACAGTACCTATCCCTAAAACTTTTGGGGGGAAATGGTTGAAAATTATAATAAATAATACACATGCAAATGGAGGTCTTCAGTTCAAGTGAAATCAAGGGCTTGACTTAACAGCTTTCTTCATGCAGTGTCAAATTAATATCTCTTTGGCTAATTTCCATAGTGGCTGAACTTGTCAGCCAGAAGAGAAACTCTACCAGCCTTCTAGGCCCTCTTTAAAAAGATTACCTTAGTCTGACCGCTAGCTGAGGCCTTCAACAATTCACCTGAGAGAATGTAGTAAAGTATGCACTCTCCGGTGGTAGCACATGTTTACTCACCCATTCCTCTTAGAGTTCTAAATTCTACCTTGGGGTCTGTGTAAGTCTCATCAAGGCTACAATTTTTAGCCTTAGATAGCATTAACTGTCCCTCTAACACTCTGTTGATGCATATTGGCATGCCTTAGGGTTTCTTCAAAAGATGCCTCAAAAATTAATGTTGTGAATTTGAACTTAACATTAAACTGTGGTTTCTAAGAGCAGACCATATATACACTAATGTTCATACTTACATATTCCTAGTTTTCATATTCACTAGTCCTGCCCATTATTTTCAATAGTGATTTCTTTCCCTCTCCCCTCAATTGTTTTTAAAGCTTTCTAAAACACCAATTGAAATAACCATCTCAAATGGATATTAGGGAATCCAGGTGGGCCTGAAAATCTACCCAGAGGTCACCCTCTCTGGCAATGAGACTGAGAAACCCCCTTAACTGAGCCTGCCAGACCACCTGTTACACTTGGATAATTCAGAAACAGCTTTCCCTATTAATTCATGCCAGGCATGAATCTAAACCTAAATGAGCCATGTTATAAAGCATTTGGATTAGAAATAAAACTATTATAACCATATGCCTACATTTTTTAATGTACTTTCAGACAACATTGTAGTACCATTCCAAATCTTTTATGCCACTATCTATTTGACCCACAGTGCTTTTTGTACAGCTCTAAACAAAGGGAAAATGCTGAGAGGACTATTTTCAAGTACTTACAAATTTGAAGAAACTTGAACTTGTAGGTGTCTAATGTCTGGAGCATCTATTGAAAGGGAAAGAATTGTCTTCCTTCATCCCAAAGTTAGAAAATGATGAGGAGAGTTATTCATGTTTATCCTCAATTCTTGTGCATGCTTTGGGTCATTCTTAATATATACTTCTGAAATCTTGGAAAGACGGGTGTGTCTTCTGTGATACTTCAAATGTGCTTCCAACTTTGGTATTGTCCTCATCAAAATAAACCTAGTTGTGTGCCCATCTATCCCTTTCAGTGCTTCCAGTGGCATGAGAACATGTTGAAATCAGCTCTGTAATGACTCATTTCTGCATCTGTGAGAGCCATGGTATTGAGCCTGACACATAATTGATATTTGATGGGGTTATTCAGTCAGTAATTGAAAAATTCAATGACCTGTATGTATGACACACTTCAGATTTCTTTAAGAAAAAGCATTTATAAAGGGTAAAGAATGTTGGGAGAAAGGGCAAAAGTTCTTGACCATGCTGAGAACTGCAGGAATGCACCTTCTACAAACAAATAAGCCCAGTACCTTCCTTTCATCAAGGAATTTGCTTTGCTAGAAAGCAAAAACAGAGTCTAGTCACTGTATTTCATTTGCATAGTTTTTGTTCATTCTGTCTTAGCCACATAAATGGACAGCCTTTCTTCCCCTACTAATCCCTAAAACACCATAATCTACCTACCTCATGAGCAATAATAGGAAGCAGAATGTAAGGTGCATATGAGGACCCTATTGTGACCAGTCAGGGAACATGGAGATAATGTATCCATTCACTGCCACCAGTGCTTCCCTCCACCGGCGTAAAGGAACAGTCAGTATGTGACTGAAGTGACTCAGGAAAGCAAGAATGATTTTCTTTTTATTTGGTTTTCATTGACAATCAAACAAGTTATAAATTAAAGTGGGTTAATTACAACTGATAAACTCTTAAGAATCATACTTTAAGATCAGAGCTTAATGTATATTGTGATGAGTCTACATTTTGGGAACTAAATGCTGAAAGTATAATAGTTTTGAAAAGGGAAGAAAATGGCTTAATTTTTAAAATAACATCTATTTTGCAAAGAAAAACACTTGTTATTGCTTAGAGCAAAGGTTCTCATTTCAGATTGTGCATCAGAATTAATTGTAAGAGCTTTTAAATAATACATGTAAGTACCTAAACCCAAACTTTAATTCTAGTTCATTTACTCTGAGGTAATCATGCACATTTTTAAATGATATTCTTGATGCAGGTTTGAGGATCACTGCCCAAAAAATTTTCATGAAATTCATACCTATCCTAAGGAAAATAATTTATAATCTTTTCAACTCCCTATTTAAAATACATAGTCATTTTCTTAAGTAGAAAGTAATCAGAATCCAAAAGAAATGCATTGTGTATTTATGGTACCATCTTGTTCACATGAAGTTGCTGACAAATAAATTGGTGGCAATCTGATTTTTGAAATACAGATGATTGCTGACTTAATGATGGTTCCACTTAAGATTTTTCAACTTTACTATGGTACAAAAGCAATATGCAATCAATAGAAACCATAGTTTGTATGTTAAATTTTGATTTTTCCCTGGCCTAGCACTGTGTAGTAAGATAGTCTCTATTGATGCTGACAAGCAGCAGCAAACTGCAACTAAAATGGGCATTGTGAGCCTTGTCCTTTTCTGTGCTCCTCCCTGTCACCAGATTATTCAGCTGAGCCAATTTCCTCAGCATTCTGGGTGAGATGAGATACAAATGAGCCTCTTGGGCAACACTCTGCATGGCTAGGTACTTACTGTGTTCTCACTTTCCCTCATGGGAGAAATCAGGGCCTGAGGGGGTCCCTCTTAGCACTAAGGTTTGTGCCTTAGGGAAGGGGTAATATAGGTAATGTAAAAATTATTTTTTCTTACTCTGATAATCATGGATTAAAGAGGATTTTTTTTCTCTAAAGAGGTTCTGGGACTTCTTTGCTGGATCCCTGGCCTCCTACAAGGTACTCTTATCTATGAATGGTTATCAAAATCAGTGCTACTCTGAGGGACAAGGGATGAAAACTACTATCCCACCATCTTGATAAGATCATTCTCTTCAAAGTGAAGTGCTTTAGAAAGAAACAAAGATTTTCACCTTCTTTAATAACATGGTTTACAATGCATCTATCTCTGGGAGAGATAATTATGTTTTCATAAATTCCAAGGCAAGAGGTTTGATACGATTTTCTTTTCTGAAGGATTTGATAGATGGGAATCTGTTTTAGTCAGCTTTTTTTGTCACTGTGACCAAAAGACCTGGCAAGAACAATTTTAAAGGAGGAAAATTTTATTTGGGGTTCATGATTTCAGAGGTCTCCATCCATAGATGGCTGACTGCCGCAGTCTGGCTGGGCACAAATCACGAGCCACCACACAGCTTGTAGATTCAAACAGCAATTCTTTATTCCCAATCTCACATCGGCATTCTACAAACACTTTCTGGGGAAATCCATGTTCTCTGCCCAAATCCACCCACTGGGCTTCTGTCTCCCAAAATATACTGTCTGACCCTAAGAACTCAAGAGGAACTCAGGCAGCAGGATACACCCTATTCTAAACGGGGAATGCCCTAATCTCCTATTATGCTAAACCGGGAACACCCTAAACACTGATCCGCCCTGGTCCTTGAGCAAGGTCACCTTACATGCAATGTCGCTGCAAAATGTCCTATTTCCATGAGTCCTTCCATTAAAGAAACATGGGGGTACGCTGGCAAGGAAATTGTCATACCTACTTGGCTGATGGCTCCCAGCATCTCCCCCCTTCTGATTAATTAAACAACAAGTAATGTGGCTTAAGGACCGTGCCTGGTAGGTTGTCCAGTTCAACATATGGTTCTTACCCGTCATCGGAAAACTGACCTTTAGGCGTCAGCCTCCTGTCTTAGGTTGATACCACTGCAACTGGATCATACCCATCACTGACTACCGGTCCAGCATACAGCCATACTTGTGGATAGGTCTATGCACCAGTGGGGGGGTGAGGTTCTTTGCCTCACCTCTGTTGGCCCCCAAATTTGGCCTTGGTGCCAGTGGGGGAGTGAGGTTAATGTGGCTTAAGGACCGTGCCTGGTAGGTTGTCCAATTCAACATATGGTTCTTACCCGTCATTGGAAAACTGACCTTTAGGTGTCAGCCTCCTGTCTTAGGTTGATACCACTGCAATTGGATCATACCCGTCACTGACTACTGGTCCAGCATATAGCTATTGGCCCCCAAATTTTAGACCATCACTAGCAGAAGGGAGGAGGATACAGAAATGCCACGACACCAAGCCAATTGACAGCTCCTTTGGAAAAATTGCATCATTGGTGACACCATCAGCAAAGATATGCCAGCATTACCACAATTCGCTGTACCAAACGATAGTTACATAGTCCAGGCAAGTTCTGCAAGCGGTTCAAAGTGGAGGAATCTATCAATATGTCCGTCTCCTCCCAAAGTCCGTTTTCCTCCCAAAGTAAGTTGACTCCTTGATTGAGCATTACTTGTTGAGTTATATTCATTGATGCATCAGTTTATACAGTTTACTGTGATAGCTATCATAGAAGCTGTAGTTTGTCTTCACTGGCACTGGGATGAAGATAGGAATTCTGGCAATGATACTAAAGAGACATTATCCTGAAAAGAATTATTAAATATAATGAAAGGGAAAGGTGAAAGTAAACAAACAGATCTGTTAACCTCCTTAAAAAACAATCCTTAACAGCTGTTTACCTGATTTAAATTAGTAAATAAACAGATCTGTTAACCACCTTTAAAAACAATCCTTAACAGCTGTTTACCTAATTTAAATTAAGCCATTTAAATCACGTGAATAAAAAAAATAATAATTTGGATCCATTTTTCATGAGCGCTCCTCATATATGAAATATGGACATACGCACACACAGACATACAACACAAAACACAAATGTACAAACAAACATACAACACATAAGATAATAATAAAGGCCTTGTAGCTTTACCTAGGTGAAATCTCCATTGCAATGTTTAAAAATTCCAGTCAAAAAATAAAACTGATCAGAAAAACATTTTCCTAGGTTTGTATGAGCTCAAAAAATAAAAATAGAACTTTATGATGTGGGAAAAATGCAATAATAAAATAGATATTGAAAAAAGCATCCTGGTTAATCACTGTCACAGATGAAAGAATGGCCAAGCTGGAGTTCTGGATATCAGCTGTTATGGATTTGAGTCAAATCATCTTCTTTTCGATCTGTAGAAATCATTTTAGTTAGTCTTTCTGGAATCCAAATCGGTTGCTGTTCTCCCAGTGGAAACACACAAACAGAGCCCCGACTCCAGACAATCACTGGGTCAGGACCTTTCCATTGTCCTGTTAGAATATCGTTCCAAAGTACCTTAGGCTTATGTACATTTTTTGGACACATATGCCTTTCCGCAGCACTAAGCCTGATGAATCCAAATTTAAAAAGTTTAGAGTAAAAAGGGTTATTTTAAGTTTATCTTTGGGGGATATATATACCCCTTTCCAATTCCCTCTTTTTGCTTTAATAAGTATGTCTGTATCTAATAGTTGTCTTAGCTTTTTGCATTTTCTATCTGAAATACCTTACTTGACATTTTCAACCATTTTCTATCTTAATTCTATCTTCTAGTTTTTATTTTTTTCCCTAAGGTTTATACATTCACCCTTAGTTGATTTTTTTTCTTCTTAGTTTTCTTTTGTTCCCTATTTTGTGGGGTTAAAATTCTTGTCTTCTTATATCTTTTTTATCTTCCTACATCTTCTCTCTTTTTTTTACCTTTCTGTACTTCTGTCTTAAAGTTTTCCACTTAAAATTTTTAATCTTCTTTATCTAAATATCTTTTATCCTATTATCTTCCCATTTTCATGGTTTTTTTTTCCTTAGGGCCTGAGATGAGGCAGGACTTTGTGGTGGAGGAAAGCAGCCAGGAACATGGCAGCAGGAAAGAGAGAGGGAGAGGGGGAGAGAGGGAGAGAGGGAGAGAGGGGGAGAGAGAGAGAGAGAGAGAGAGAGAGAGAGAGAGAGAGAGAGAGAGACTGATTCTATTCACCAGGGAGAAATATATACCCCAAAGGTATGACTCGATTGCCCACTCCTCCAACCACAACACTCCTGCATTCAGTTACCATTCAGTTAATCTGTTCCAGAAAATTATTTCACTGTTTGGTTTAAGGCTCTCAAAATTAAATAACCTCACCTCTAAACCCTCTTGCATTGTTTCTCATATTAGCTTTAGGAGGGTACCTAGAACTAACTGTAATAAAATAATAGACTATTCAAGGAATTCTAGCTTTCAAGGATAAATACAGGGCATTCTGCCAGGGAAGAGACACATAGAAAGTATAAGGAAAGAATAGGCTTTTTTTGTGGTGCTAGGGGTGGAACCCAGGGCCTTATACATGTTAGGAAATGCTCTACCACCGAGTTCCATCCCCATCCCAAGGATGGTAATTGGAGATACTTATCAAGTCTCTTATTTAAGAGCATAAGAAACAGAAAGTGTCAAACTTGGAATCAGGGGAAACAAAATCATGTTCACAACTGATTAATGACATATTGTTAATACTTATGTCATTATACATCAGCATTAATGAGATATGAATGTTTATAATAGAAGACAAGAAGATAAATTTCAAGAAAGTGTACCTATTATTCATACATGAATATTTACCCTTACGTGTTATCAGAGAGTACAGTTGTCCCTAGATATCTGTGGGGGATTGGTTCCAGAACCCCTTACAGATACTAAAATCTCCAGATGCTAAGGTCATTTATGTAAAATGGCACAATATTTGTATGTAATATATGAGCCTCATCTTGTATACATTAGACCATTTCTAAATTATAATATTTAATATAACGTAATTCTGTGTAAACAGTTGTTGTATTATTTACGGAATAATGTCAGGAAAATAATCTATACATGTTTAATACATGATGAATTTTTTTTCTGAATATTTTTGACTTGGGATTTGTTGAATCCATGGATGCAGAAACTATTTGTACAGACAGCCAAATATACTTGTACCTGTTTGTGCTTCCAATTTGGTAATCAGAGTTAAGTTGACTCGTCCTTATTGACATTCTATTTTCCTCCCCCATTATTTCTATCATTAAACCACCCAAACCTTGATGTTGTATAAAACCCATTTTCTAGTTAATGGCAAACAGAAAAGCAGATGGAAGGGCATTCATTATTAGGACTGGCATGTATGAAGTAATTGATCCTATTGGAAAGATAGAACATGACAGGCAGTACATGACCATAACATCAATTATAGTGTTCCATATGGTGAATGAAATAATGCATCAGACAAGATACTCTATATTATAATGCCACATTTGAGAACCCTACTTTTTAAAAAGTTAGCTATTTGAATGTTTGAAACAGTTAAGAATCATGATAGCATGATAAATATTTATAAGAATATGGCACTCTACATACAAATCCAAAATAAATCTATAAAGATGTAGCACAGCAGATTGAGAGGTAATAAATTATTCTGCTATTATTTAATGTTCTCATATATAGTTTTATTTATTACAAATGTGTTTTCTTAATGAGAATATATATATATATATATATATATATATATATATATATATATATATATATATATATATATTTGGACAATTCAATTTCTTTTAGCTCCAAATAAGTTAACTCTTGTCCCACTAGAACTTTAAGAATATAGTAAAATTAAAATTGTTAATCTGAGCTATTTTCATAAGTCTGGTCAATAAAGGGTTCTTCAGAGATTACATACCCAGTTTTCTGGAAATAATATCCATTTGCTAAATAATCTACAGTTAGAGTTTAGGCTACAGCTGTTGAAAGAAGTTTAGGACATTAGTTTTTCAGTTTTTAAGGCAACTGTACCAATATAGGTGTGTGCAATATAAAAAACTTTTTGAGTTCAGAGGCAGGAGTCAGGGGATTAAACATGGACTCATCAGGGATTTTAACCTGGAACCTCTCACACCCTAAGTGAGAATCATACTGCTGGACTAATGAGTCACTCATTTCCAAATATTTAAAATGATAAAATTGTAGTGTGGCTCACTGAATTTAGCTATTCATCATACAATATTATTCTTCAAATACAAATTGAACATCCCTAATTTGAAAATACAGTGCTCTGAAATCTGAAACTTCTTGGGTGCCAGCATCACATCACAAATGGAAACTGCCATGCCTGACCTCATGTGACATAGTAAAAATAATGTATAAAATGACCCTCAAGGTTATGTATATATAAAACACAAATAAATTTGTTTTGGACGTGGTTCTCATCCCCAGGAGATATAGGGGGGTGTGTGTGTGTGGTCTATACTTACTTCTGGTCCTCAGCAACCCATATAAGGGATAACCAACCTGTATAACTTAAATTGAGATTACTGATTAAATACTGACCTATGAAAAGTCTTCTTTAATAAACTTATTTTTATGAGATCTCTGAATGACAACAAGTAGGATTTCAGGTCTAATGCCTTGGCTATTTGTTTTCATCACTTTCCCCACAAATTTCAGCTCTGAACAAAAGATACCTTATTCAGAGTTTATCAACTTACTTGCTTTTAGTGCTGACATGGTTGATGGATTCAAAACAATGAAACTGGCAATACCATATTTAATGCTATTGACTCCAGAATAATAAAAGTAGTTTCAAAGTTAGGGTGAAATTGAACTCATATATACCTCAGTAATGTGTGTGTGTGTGTTTGTGTGTGTGTGTGTGTGTGTGTGTGTGTGTGTGTGTGTGTGTTTGTCTTGTATTTCACTTTTGAGGAGAATTTGTTATCTGCATGGACAATTTTATTTATTACAAGTATAGAAAGGCCATTTGCTTTCCCTTCAACATTTGGATTTCTTTCTCATTAATGTTTTTATCAAAAGTTGGTATCTTCTAAACTGATCTGAGTTAATTTATTGAAATTGTGAGAAAGAGATATTATAATGCTTGGGCACAGAAGGAGAATCAGTGACCTAGAACTTGCTGATGTCAACATCAAAGTAACTCAGATGGCCAGAAAGTGTTGATTTCTACTTTGTGATTTTAAAATTATATGACAATCAAAAGGTATTTCAAGACTCCGGGGGTGGGGGGGGGGGAATTGAAGTAGCAAATAAGCTCCATGATTGCAAAAGCTTACTAGATTCAGTAAAAGGAATATGCACTGCTGTCAGAAAGTTGGAATGTAAAATAGCCCAAACCCTCTTCTATGGTTCTGATGACAGCAATCAAGGAATCAAGGAAGATGCTGTGGTAGGATTCAGAATCTGACTGAGCAGTACTAACAGAAAGAATCATCATCTCCTTGGCTTTAGAGTCAAATAAATGAGCAACGGGGGCCCAATCTTTTGTGAACATAAAAATAGGAAAAGGTAGAGTAGATCTTATATCACCACTATAAAAGAGATATTTAAAAGAGATATTTTGGTCTCTTTCTGGCTATAAGGAGTAATAATTGAGTTAATGATTGTTGGCATTAAAGGCTCATAGAAAACTAAGGCTGACAGGCAATCACCTTAGAAGTCCTCTGGCTGGTGTTGATGGAGATGGAGTGGGCACTACTTATGGTACTTCTGGAGGTCTTATGTCAGGGAGTGGCATATCTTGGTTTGTTTTTGTGATTCTGATAAATTAAGTACACTAAATTTTCTACTACTGTTGCCATTGCTTACTATATTTTCCCTTCTTTCCTTTTTTTTTCCTAATCCACTTACTCTTGCTTGTGACTTCAGCTTACTACTTAGTGATAGTATCCCTTTTCTGCCCTTCTGGTATTACCTGACCCTTCTGTTTGCCTTATTGTCAAACTGTCAAAGAGAGATTTCCAAGATCAATCCATCACTATTCAAAACTGAGTGTACCTGTTGGAGTGGGTTGCTATGACAGACCAGGTGGTTACCTTTGGCAAGTGCCTAGCCCAAGTTCAATTCCATGGACATAGTTTGGGTGAAAAGCATCCATTTGTTAATTCAGTGTACATTATTCAACTCCAGTTTTGTGTCATGCAGAGTACTAGATTCTGGGAACACATGAGTGAATAAATAGAAATCATGAATCTTAATTTTTAATAAGAGGAGAACAATTGAACCAATAATAAACTCAACAAAAATAAATGTACATATAAAACATCACAGATTTGAAAGAAACCTCTCAAAATGAGACTGTTACCATGACATTCTTGATGAGGTTCTCCCACAAAGAACTTATACTCTAACAGGTACCTCATTTGACTTGTTCAAGTAATTTTGATCAAGATTATTCATACATATATGCTGGGGAAAGTAAATAAAGGAGAGGAAATGAAAGCAGCAAGTATAAACAATATATAGTCCATGTATTTTCCTGAAGATAGTAACAACCAAATGAGTAGTAGTTAAATGCCATTGAGAATCAAAAATAAAATAGTAGAAGTACCTATGGTTTACATGTTGCTTTTATAGTTGACCATATAGTTTGGAGGAAAAGAGTGTGAAATTATTTATAGTTGACCATAATGGTGTAGAGGAAAAAGAGAGTGAAATAATTTATTTAGGACCTTGAGAATCAATTATACTTTGAAGTATATCTGAATATCTTTCCATAAGATTGCACTCATAATTTTTTTATTGTTAATTTCTTTCTCACTAAAAAGTGTCATCTTTACAAAGTTGAAGAAAACATAGTCATAATGTATGTTTCAAAGTGCTCAAAGGTACTTCCATGCAGCTTTGTCTAGATTATATTATTTCTGGCGGTTATTATTTATGTCCTTTGAGACATCAGAAGATGATAGTAAATTTGAGGAAGGCATCTTTTTCCATAGGTCCTATGCAGTGTTTCAATTCACAATCAAAGATGGTATCCATGGATTCTTACACTAATCCAAATTTGCAATAAACCAGATTATAAACCAGATTACAAATTTTTTAATTCTAACTACTTGTTTTATTGTTCTTTTTTATAGTTTCTAACTCTTTCTCAAAACTCTTGACCAGAAAAAAATATATTTTAACATTATTTTCAATTTTTTAACTCAATGCATTTTTAGATGTATTTATATTAATATTTGTTATGTGAGCCTTTTGGTTGAATTTCTCCCTTCCAATTTGTCTTTTATGGTCACTCCAACTAAACATCCTCTAGAACAACTACAATACTAAACAGATAAACAGTGTAAAGAGGAAGCTTTAGAGAATATGGGGTTCAACATGGTGTCACTCTTCAGAATGTTCTCTGCATTTTCTAATCCCCAAGGTCAGGTGAAGGGAAAATCAAACTAATCATTTGAAGGCTTGTGTATGTAAGAGTGAGAAACAGAAATGGAAGAGAGCAACAGAGCAAGAAAGGAGATGATTGAAATTATAAATATATGCACTGATTTCTACTAGATGAGTAGAGTAGTTTTAAGCATCAATTTACTAAGTTATCCTTACCAAAATACCAGAAAAAATGGTATTAGTACTGTTTTACTACCATTGGTGGGTGAAATTGTAAAAAGAACTTATAGATGACATATTCCAACAAATAAACATTTTTAGACCAAATTAAAAAAAAATAAGAATACAATTGTACATATCTAAAGTCATAGTGTGCTGGAATCAATGTCTGTAAGTACGAATAACTGTCCTAGAATTTATATACTGTAAGTCTACAGGAGCACCATTGCTCTTTCTAAGGGATGTAACTAACTGTATTAGGTTCAATGTGCAAACAAGTGAGTAATATGGGGAATGATTTTTGAAGAACTGTTTCTGTTGTCAGGGTCTTAACTTTAATGAGACTAAATAAGAAAGTGTTTTAGTTTCATATTTCTGTTGTAATAAATTATCATAAATTTAGGGGACTAAAATAAATATCTCACAGTTCTGTGTGCTGGAAATCTTGCATGGGTCTCTTTAGGCTAAATCAAAGTGTTGACAAGGGGTGTCACTACATTTATTTACTTTTTTCACCTTCTAGAAACTACATATATTCTTTTGCTCATGGTTCTATTTCTCATCTTTGAAGCAGCAATGTAACGTCAACATATCTGCTTCACTGACTGCTTCTGTAATAACAGAAACATTAACACTGCCCTGTCTTCTGTGTGACTTCTGACCCTCATGTATCTTTCTTTATATTTATTAAAAGAACATTGACTATAATACAACTGAAGATACTTGATCATATTTCTTAAAAGAATAGTGATTTCAATTGAACAAATACGACAATAAATCTAAAATTTAAAAGAAAACAGACTATGAATCAACTCTCAGAATTTGAAATTATAGTAAATATAATAAACAGAATAGAAAAAAATGATTTCAAATAATTATTTTCCAAGAGATAAGGAGATAACTATATATTCAAACACAACAATTACCAAGGCAACAAAAAGAGTCCCTGAAAAGCCAAAAGAATAGAACTAGTTGATATTTAAAAGAAACTTTATTATGAAGGAAAATTTTACATGATATATATATCAAAAGATCACTATTCTTAACTTTAATTTATTACTCAGAAACAAACACCCTAATAGAAAAACAGGAAAAAAATATTTAAACAGATAATCAATACAGCCAATAAAAACATGAAGCATTATTCAGCTTCACTCCTGTAAGGAAAATACCAGTTGATGTGCTGTGAATGGATAATTATGAATGTAATGCATTACACTATTGTCATGTATGTAAGAAATAAAGTTTTAAAAAGAAAATACCAGTTGAACATCATTTATATATTATTTTCTCCTAATCAGATTGGGATAATTTGAAATTATTTTATTGCACAATTGCTATATTAATTTAAAATGACTCCAATTTTGCACTCAAACATAAATTTGAATTTACAGAGGGTAATATCTTAGATAAAATTATTTCCCAGAAATTCAAACTTTTGATATTTACTCTAGAGAAATACTTATACACGTTATAAAATATATTAATTTTATTTACTTTCATTGTTTTTAAGGTAGTCAATATAAAAACAAATAAGGAGACGCCACAAAAAAGGGAGTGAATAGATAATGTGTCAAAACATATAAATAAATAGTATGCTGAAATTAAATTAACTGTATTAAACTTATGTGTTTCAATTGTGGAAAAATGTTTTAAGCGCTGGGCTTGTGGCTCAGTGGTAGAGTGCTTGCCTGGCATGTGTGAGGCACTGGGTTTGATCCTCAGCACCACATAAAAATAAATAAATAAATAAATAAACAAAATGTCTCTCAATAACTAAAAAAAATTTAAAAAGTGTTTAAAAGCTTTAAAAAATACAGCAAGAAATATTTATTCAAATTAAAACACAAAATAACATTGGAGAATTTGCAGGGCTACATATTCATATATGCCAAAGTATACAATTGATTGAGGACTATAAAACAAACAATAATGTTTATCTTGGTAGAGAGAAAGAGTGGATCACCAATGAAGGTAGCAGTTAAGGAGGACATAGCTTTATGAGTGATATCTATGATTATTTTCTTTCAAAATATGCCTGGATTCATATTTTCAGTAGTCTGTAGAAAAAATAATGTGGTAAAGTTTTTCATGGGGAAACTAAATTGTGAAAAGTGGCTCATTCTAGAAGCCACTAAATAGGTAATTGTTAGTTACAGTTCCCTTTTTATGCTTCTAAGCTTATAAACATTTTTATCAGGCTGAACATATCAAGGAAAAAAAGCATTTTGAAAAAGCTCAGGCAACAGGAATAACACACTGGTACAGTTTAAATTTAGAAAGCACAGAGCCACTGTGTAAGTTAGTGAGTTGAAAAATTTACACCACTGGAAGGATAAGGAGAAAAATTATTTCAAAAGACATATTAAAGACCAATTAAGATATGAGTATGGTTTTTGAGACTCCATCATAGAAATACTAGATTATTTATGGGCAATGAAAAAAGAAAATTTCAAAGAAGCAATATTTAAATTGATAATGTCGAAGAATTTCACAGAACTGAAAAATACATGAGTCCACTGATTAAAACTGCACATTGAGCTGAGTGTAGGGATGCACAGCTTTAATCCCAGCGACTTGGGAGGCTGAGGCAGGATAGTTCCAAGTTTGAGATCAGCCTCAGCAACTTAACAAGACTCTGTCTCAAAAAAAAAAAAAAGAAAGGCAATTACTGTGACATCAGATTTGTCATCAGCAGGAACAGATGACTGAAAACAACACAGAAAGTTCATGAAAGCACTCAGGATAAAACCTATAAGATTCAAATTCTATGCCTAGCTAAACTACTACTAAGAGGACAAAATAAAGAAATTTTCTAGTATTGAAGGACTTAGACAATTTCTGTTTACAAATTCACTGAAGGAGAAGAAGAATTTTTAAAAGAAGCAAAAGTAAAGCTAAAGTGTAAAAATAGAATTCAAGTAATGATACATTCCCTGCCTACAGCCAAATAAAGTATAACTCTTGCTTAAGAGATAATCATGTTTGATTAGAAAACAAGCAAAGTAAAGAAAAACTCCATATTTTGCTTATGTTTTTTTATTTTTATATTGGGGATTGAACCCAGGGGCACTTTACCTCTGAGCTATACCCCCAATCCTTTTTATTTTTTATTTTGAGGCAGGGTTTTTCTAAGTTGCTTAGGGCTTTGCTAAGTTGATGATGCTGGTCTTGAACTTGTGATCTTCCTGTCTCAGCCTCCCCAGTCATTGGCATTACAGATGTGCTACTGTGCCCTGTTGCTTCCTTTCCTTAATAAAACTCTATGAAAAGTCACAATAGGTCAAATACTTCTCTGATGGAGTTGGTGCAGTTCATCAGAGTATGTATCATTAGCCTTTGATCCCTTTATAGGCTGATGTAGTAAACAATGCAAGAATGACATGTAACTTTTTTCTTCTTTGTGAAAAGAAGAGTTAGATATTTTGAGAGGTACACAGACATTCTAATTCTATATTACCAAGGTTACCAAGATTTCCTTTCTCTTGAAGTTTTGATCAGCAAATATCTATCTTGAAATGGAAGAGTTGTGGAGGTTTCAAAGGATCTTCTGAGGAAAAAATAGTGGATGGAATCAGTTGGCTGCATTTAGAGGTGTAATTATTTTTATACAAATGCATTTTGAAGAGGAATGGAATAGTTCTTAATTCCAACATTGTCTGTTTCAGATTACTTAAATAAATACATTGCAGGATACATAAGCACTCAACAATTTTGTGTTGAACTCATAATAAATTTCTTTCCATCCTGACTTACTGTTCAGGAATAAAGGATTATTCTTCCCATTAATCTAATAGAAAATGAATACAGATAAATATAAATACATGAAATAGAATAAAAAGTAACTGTGCATGGATCAGGGTTGTTAAAGTATCACAACCAGGGATAACAATTACACCAATTCTGTACAAAGGGGAAATATATTTTATGATGTTTAAATAAAATATTTTGAACAAACATTTTAGGAAAAATAATAAATTTTATGTTCTTTTGAAACTCTAAAGTTTGATATAAATGTAAGAAAATTTATTATTCTTTCAAAAATATTAAAATGGTGATTTACAGGGATAATCTTTCATACTATTTTCAACTTACTTGTATACAGAAATCAAATGAACTCTCAATTGGATTTATTTATTTTGAACAAGTTATTATTTGTAATTTGAGGATATTATTAAGACCAATAGGATTTAGGATTAGACCAAGTTGATATTTTCCACAAGTATGATTTCATAGGGCCAAAAGAATAGTATTTTTCATAACTGAATACAGTATAATAGTGATCAACAGTTTTCCAATTACTCAAAAATGAGAAGAATTTAATTATGTTGAAAAACTAAAAAGGACAAAATGTCAGGAGATTCTAAAGCAGAATATTTATTCATTTCTATATCACTTGGTTAAAATAGAGATGTTACAGTCCTTTGCAGTCTCCATGGAGACAACTGAAACTGTCCTTGAAAAGCATACACTGTAGGTTTTATTATCATTGAGCCTTGATAGTCACTTCAAATACATTTTGATATAAGTTATATTTTCCCTTCTGCATCAAAGTTGAATAATTGTTTACTAGACAATGTAGAAATATGCCTTATTCTTTCACATTCTAGTAGTTGAATACCTTATATTTTCTAGTCACGTGATTCCAACCATTGATGGATGTAGATTTTGAATCATTATAGGTTTTGGAATGGAACCTCAAATACAATGTAGGAATATATATAAATATTCTGATTGCTGTTTGGGGAAAATGCAACAAGTGTGGTTTTATCTGTAGACTATCTTCTCCATGTACCTCTTAATATGATCATGACTCTCATCTCTGAGAGCCTGAGGAACATGCCCAAGATAACAATGTTAGAACGTGACCTACCCATATTAAAATTATGGATCATTTTTCAGGGGAAGAATAAGAAATGCCCTACATTTTAACCAAGTTCATATAAAGTATAAAATGGAAAAAAATACTATATCATTTCAAGTTCTCTCTTCGATTTACCACATTGTCTCATCTCTAGAAAGAGTAGTTGGATGATCAGATTAATGTTCTTACAATTATTGATGACTATAAATATAATTCAAAAATAATGACAGATGCAATTTTTTTTCATTTTATTTTCATAATTAGAAATCAAGTATAATAAAAAGAAAATTCATGATTGTCTTGTAACTACTTCCAGTTCTGCTAAAATATTTATCAATATAGAATAAATAGAAACTTGCTATGATTTGATTATTAACCTTTGCCTAATTAATATACTCCCAGAAAAATATCAAACTACTACATTTTTGCTCCAAATACTACAAATATAGGTTCCTAACTTAGAAATTGTTACCCTGACAAACTATTGTATGTTACCATGGGTATGTGAATGAATTTAACTAAGATCTGAATATGATCCATTATATGGAAATATGTGAAGCAGTTATAATCTTTGGTGAGAACATAATAATGTCACTCATATAGAAATATGGAAGGTATATCTATTATTTGATCCATCTGACAGATATATTACTAATGGAAGATAAGTTAGGTGGAACTATTAAAATATATAGCTGATGTTCAAATTGTGATATTTATATTTTAGAAGATTTCCTAGATACATAATGGGAAAATTGTTATCAAATGGATTTTTATCATCAAAAACTAGCTAAGAACTGTATGTTCATTAACATGTGTTCACATTCTTTAATTTCAGCTTTGCTCTAGAAACAGCAATAACTAATCAATCTAAGAAACAAAGCATTGCAAAAGTATTTTCAATGCATGCAAACTAATTATTATTTTGGTACAAATGGACAATAGATGCTTTCTTAGAAAGAGATTTGTAGGTGAAAAGCTAAACAGTTTAACCTTAGCTCTGATACTTATTCCACTGTTAGTCTACTGTAATATTTTTTTTCTTCCCTCACATTACTATTTAAAAGTAAGAGGGATTTGATAACTTGGGCAAAGTTGTAAAATCTTTTACTTTAGCCTTGGGTGGTTTTCTTTGTTCTAGTTCTCAGTTAAACAGAGGACTTTAATAATGCAAAAACATCTAAGATTTCTGCTTTATTTACTAAATGCTATGCTGATTGAATACTAAGTCTTCCTAACATCACAGTCTTGAACAAAGACAGTACATGAATATCACCGGAGTTCCAGGAGGGGATTCCACTCCTGTGCCACTTGGACCTCCTTTGACAAATGACATTGAGCACTATATCACAGTGTATTACTTAGCCACAAAAGGTTGTGATAAGAGCTTCTAATCTTATACTTAAATTGCTTTATTGTGCATGTAGTAATGAAAGCAGGAGAAAATGTATAAAAAAGATTGCATATCTTACTTGTCTTTTGTCCAAAGAATACCTTTTAAATCACTTGTCTATGCAGAGTTCCTCTTGAATGTGCTCTTCACATTGTCATCCTGATTTGAAATCCCTTACTATTCCAAAATTGGAATTTAAAGATTACATTTTAAGACAAGGATCCTCAAATTATATAGAAAAATAATCCTAATACCCTTAGCCTACAATTCAACAAAGATTAGTTCCTATTTATTAATGTTTATGGATACATTTGTCAAGAGACCTGAGAACATTTGATATCAAGAAAAATATAATAGTTTACTTTCAGTTTTGCCTGTTCTTTTAGATATCTTTCTAATATCATTTCTGTACTCTTTGGGTATCATCCTGCCATTTTTTTCTCTGATATATTTTCCTTTCCTAATATATAATGCACATAAAGTATGGAGAGATGTAGGGTAGGCATAACAACAATATAGAACATTCCAAGTTGTATTTCAGTACTTATTTTGTGGGATTTCTGGGAGAGGAGGAAGTAAAGGAAATAAAAGGCAAAATGGTGATTTCAAAGCACTTGATCTTAGCATTTATGTCCTTTCTCACTGCCATGTCTCCACTTCTGTAATACTTGTCTTAGAATTAAAAGTCCATAAAATTCTAAGAGTTTAATGATATATCTTTGTTCATTAGGTCATTTAGCAAATAACTATTGAGCAACTGTAAGAGAAGGACTGTTTTTGATTATGAAATCTGGCAAGATTCAATTTCCTTCACATGGCGTTTTAAGTAGTAAAAAATGCTTAATGGTAATTATTTTCTTTAAGTTTCCATCATAATACAGGGTTAAAACCTTTATTATAACAAAATTATTTGTTTTCTTATTTTTGATGACTCTCCTTTTTTTGATTTATTTTCATTCTTTAACCAGTCTGAGATCAAAGGACTTTATATTTAACACATAACTTTTCATTTTGTGACAGTTAAAATTTTTCACAGTCCCTATGCTCATGAATGAAAATTTAAGTATATGATCATTCATCTCAAGTGTGTAGCTGGTGTTCCTAAACCTATTTAGGAAGTAGAAAGTTATTTATTGAATGTTAAAGTCAGCAGCAATGTTTAACATAGCTTATATTTGTATTGGATACTCTCCAAAGTCATTTTCTGATTAATAGAGACTATCTTAATATATGGATAGCAATATTAAAAGGAATAGCCCTGACATTCTATTTTATTTTGCTTTAAATTCACACTAGGAGAATGTTGTCATATAAAAATTGTTGACATTTTAAAGCTCAGTAATTCTTGACACATTCACACAATAAAATTAAAACACTTTTCCAAGAATACTTGATATTTAGAGGCACTGAATTAAAATATCTGTTCTAGCCTTTTCCAAATTTTATGCCAAGTGAGTGTTCTGTTAAAGAAGGGGCTCCATGTTCTAACAAACAAGTTTAGGGACTGTCACATGCTTCATCTCTCACAGAAATGCATAATGTCAAAACAATTCTAAAGAATTTTGCTTATTTTATCTCTACTTAGAAAATGAAAACTATTTCATTTTTCATTCATGTATGAATAATACTGTGACTACTTAAGTTCATTTGTCTATCTTTAAAATTTGTCTGAATGACAATACAATCTAATGTAATGCCTGCTCTTAAATTTGTTGGAATTAATACATAAAAATCCCAGAAAATTAGCATTAATTTAGGCTGCTATATGAATATACATTAGACTGAGAAATTTATAAACAACAGCAAATTCTTTCTCATATTTCTGGAGGTTGAGAGGTCCAAGGTCCAAGATACTAGCAGATTGGGTATCTGGTGAGAACTCTCTGTTTCATGAGGATAGACTGTTGCTGTGTCCTCATTTGATAGAAGAGCCAACAAGCTTTCTTAGGCTGTTTTATAAGCACTGACTCCGTTCACAAGGGCCCTGCCCTCATGATATAACAACCTCCCCAAAGTCTCAGCTCTTACTAGCAACATGTTGAAGATTTCATTTCAACTTATAACTTTTGGAGAAATTAGAATGTTCAGACTATAGCAAGTACAAACTTGAATTTGGGGAGAATTCAAAAGAGAAAGTAGGAAATATAATTGACTTATCCAAGTTCATGGTTAGTTTCCATCTTTTTACAACTCAAATAAATTTATACATAAAGATTCATTCCTTTCGTTTGTATTTTTTATTAAGATTTATTTCTTATCAGAACCCTTACTGTTGTCTGTCTTGTTAAAATTGTTTGTCATAAAGGAATGAGACTTTTATTTGGAAAAATAAGAGAAAATCAAGGCAAATATGAGAGTACATAACAAATTGTGTTTAATTTTGTCAATAAGTTACCTTTTTTTATAGTGCTGGAGAAGGATCCCAGGGCCTTGTGCATGTTAGGCAAGTATTTTACCAGTGATCTAAAATCACAGGCCTGAGTTACCTGGGTTTGTGTGTGTGCTTTGCTGGAATTTCTTGTAAAGCTAAGATGGCATCAGCTAGATCCCTGTAGATAAATGCACATATAAATTATTGTTTTATTAACTGTAATTATTATAACTGGTATGTTAGAAAAACTTTTGCAAGTGAAATTGACTTTTGCCCAACTACCTAGTTGTATTTTTCTAGAAATCATCTAAGATGGTGTATGTCAACCATCCTATTGTAAATATGCTTCCCTGTGGTTAAAATGTGTCTCTACTGGAGAAAACACATGTACTTAAGGGGATATCACAGTATTTGGAGTCCCTGGATATAAGGACTCTTGATATGGGGTATGTCTTTTGGAATATTTGTAAGTTATGCCATTAGAATTATTCCAGGTGACACTGATATGGATCTGTTTCCTTGAACTTAAGCTATGTCACCTAGGGAGAGAGTAGCTTCCAGAGAGCTCTGTGAGTTGTCATTCACATGAACTGCCACAAAGGGTCTCATGGAGAAGACATATATCACATGACTTATATCTTCTGGTAGGCTCATGGCAACTGAAGCTATCTTTGTCTTCAGAATCTAAATGCTTATTTAAAATCTAAAATGACCCCTGAAAGTCATCAGAATAGTATTTCTTACTTTCCAAATATGCATTCATTCTTACCCTCTATGTAATTATTTATAAAAATGAAAAATAGGGTTTTTAACAAGTGTGGACCTCAGATACCCCTCAATAGAATAATTTGGGATACAGATTCCCAGGTCCCAACCTAGAGATGTTAAATCAGAATCTCTGGTTTATGGTACCATATTCTTCATTTTTAACAAGCCCTTCTCCCTATGACAGCTAGGCCACATGTTCTTTAGGTTAGATTACTTTCTAATACCACTGTTAACTTTATAATTTTTGTAATTACATGACCTTATGATATTAATGGTTTATTCATCCCATTCTGTAGAATATCTTAATGCAATTAAAATCCTCATTTCTTCAGAAGACCATCAAGGGATAAATAACTTGGAATTTCAGAAATGGCAATGACTAGGAAAGTTCTTTATGTTTAAGTCAGATTTGTGGAACCCCTGCAATAGTTTGTCATAATTGTCCACCTCTTTCAAGGTCTTCTTGGTCTCCTATGATCTTTATGATTATTAAGACATACAGCTTCTTAGTACCATATGATAATTTTGTTTGAACTCTTGACTTGTCTTTTTTCAACACACTGTCACCATTGTCACTCTTGCCTTGATTTTAAGGTAGTGACTATTGCTGGAAGGTCAGAGATTGTATTAGGTCTTACCAAACAAATGAAAATCAATATTTTCACTCTCTTTAGGAGAATGAGTTTCATATATACTTGAGATGAAAGAAAAATTCCTTTTGTTGTTCTGCTGAAGTTGTCAAGCCTTCCATTAGTCTGGGTTAAGTTTCTGGGGTTATGAATTTACTTTTGGTTTCTAATATTGATTTATATTTCATAAGGACTTTGTTGGCTACCAAAAAAAGTCCCTCAGTAAATTCTTCTACTTCAAGGTCACTGCTTTAGTTCAGAATGAGATAAGTTTCTCAGTGATTTTGTTTTCATTTCAAGACTTAAAATAATCAGTGAAATAGTGAATTATGAAAGGTTATTAGACTATAACTCCAGGCCACCCAAAGATATGCATTCATTTTAGACTCTTGAACTTATGAAAATTGAAAGAGATCCAATCCTGTTTTCTCTGTTTTATCACAATGTTATTGAAAGTTTTTAAGATTTTATTTTGCTTGAGGGCATATATCTTTGACATTTTTGTATTTTCAATAGTGATTTTTACACTGCAGATATTTTATGCACATTTCATAAATGATTAAACAAATAGAGGTTATAAAAAAGAAAATTAATATCATCAGACTCTAGGATGAAGTAAAAAGCCACATTTAGCAATCTTCTATATACTGCAACACTTCACTGTAGTTTGCTAGCCATATTCCTTCCCTTACCTGTCATAAACACTTTCAGATATCTTCAGATTTCTTTATTTTTTATTTTATTTTTATTTGTTCTTTTTAGTTATACTTGACAGTAGAATGTATTTTGATGTATCTTACATACATGGAGTATGACTTCCCATTCTTGTAGTTGTACTTGATGTGGAGTTACACTGGTTGTGTATTCATATCTGAACATGGGAAAGTTATGTCTGGTTCTTCTGTCTTTCCCATTCTCATCTCCCCTCCCTTGTTCTCAGATATGTTTGTTATGATCCTTAGCTTGGTTCAAATTTTCATGATCCAGAAAGAAGCTTCCCTTTCCATAATAATCAGATTTAATTTTCTTCTAAGTTCCCCTATCTGAGCTCATCCTATAGAGAGTGATGTGGGAAATGAAGAGACACAGCTGTAAGACATACATGAATGGGTTTATCTTCACTGGGAATATTTGTGTTGTAAAAGACTCTGATGGAAAACTAAAGTGACATAAGCATTAATTTTTTCTAGCATTCAGATTTCAAGCAGGCTGGCATATGGGAAACTCATTTACGGATGGTAATCTAAAATCATGGCTTCCTTTTCTGCTTCTAGGTATTGCTGGTTCTGCTATAGCTAGATTTGATTTTTTTTTATTTAAAAGGTGCTTTTTATATAAACCCCTCAGAAAATGTAAGAGAGTAGAAGGAGAAATTAACAATCTTTCATTTTGTATACAAGTTATTCTCAAACTTGACTGTACATTATAACTACTTGTGGGAGTTTGTGAAAATTCTGATGACCAGGCCATATGCCAAACCAATTAAATCAGAATCTAAGAAGATAGAACCCAGGCATTAATATACTTAAAGCCCTCAGGTAATAAAAGCATGAGAGCCACTAATCTGAACAAGAATGGGAATGAAATAGATCTCCAATGCTTACAGCAGATAATAGCTTTAAGAAGCCATATAAGAAATATTGGGATTGGTGGACTCTGGGAGCTAGACTTCAAAGACAATGGTCAACTAACTGCTAAAGCATGGGAGGGTAGGAGCAGTATAATTAAGAGTATGGGCTTTATTGGCAGATCCCCTGAGGCTAAAGCACATTTCTGCCTTTCCTTGAATGAGCTTGAGCAAGTGACTTCTTTATGCTTGAGTTTTCTCATTAGTAAAATGAGGATGATAATTATACCTATCTCTTAAGGTAGTGAGGATTAAATGAAGTCATAAGCATAAAGCACTTAGCCTTATGTTAAGCACATTACAAGCATATTCTACACATTTGTGCTGTTGTATTATGATGATGAGACCTACAATACTAGAGTTCACTTGTCTTCTTTTCAGTGGGGGGTTGGTTTCCAATCTAGGAAAAGGAAATCAAGAACAAGGAAGAGCTAAAGAGATGTAAATCAGAAAGTTCTGAGAACGACCTTTATATTTTTCAATTATTTCTCTATCACTGTGTCCCTACCCTCAGACCCAATAATGTCTAAATATTTTTAATCTCCTGACTTTTCTTGTTCTATTGTACCTCCAGTTTCTTGATGCATCCAACACATTCGAAGTGGCATGCTTACATAAATGAATGAATTAACCCTATCTGTTCAGATATTTCTGTGTAGCAAACTGCCTCAGAAAAAATATTTTGTGATTTAAACAAATATTTTGATTTTTCCCTCATAATTCTTTGAGTTGGGCTGTGCTCCGTTGGTTTGTTGTTTTGTTGGGCTCATTCATTCATCTGGGACAGCTGTTGGTCATCAGAGCAATATTTTATCTTAGGGTTGACTGGCTGAGGCTAGAACAGTAGGGATGACTGAGATGGCTCATTATCAGCAATTTTTCCTGGGCTTATTCACATGATGGAAGCAATTTCCAGGAGTGGAAACCTAGAAGCTGTTAAAGTCAAGGCTCAGAGAAAACACCCACCTATTTCTTCCATATTCTTTTCATCAAAGGAAAACATAAGGCCAGCCCATATCGAAGGTATAGGGAAATAGGTTTTACTTTTTATAGAAGTTGCTTCAAAGTATTGTAAAAATATTGAATCTTTCACAATAGCATGTTGAAATAGGGCAAATGAGAATAAATGAGTTCAGAGTAAAGGTGATGCCATTGGATATGTAAAAGGCTTATGAGATTTAGGCTTTGATGAATGATTATGTGTACATGGTGAGGGACAGAAAGGATTTCAGTAGAAACTATAGCCTCAGTTAATTATGAGAATTGAACTTTGATAAATTGAAATAGGAAAGGTGGAAAGTGGCAAAGGAACACAGGCCCTTAATTTCGTATTCTCTTATAGAAAATTCTGGCCTACACTCCTTTTTATGAAATTGCTTTTTTTTTCTAAAACCATTTTCTCCCAAGGACAGGATGTATTTCTAAATTCATTAATTTGAGTCCCAAATGACCAATTGGACTCTTGATTTCTTATGTGATTCCTTTATAAACTTCTGGGGTTTCAACAAAATACATTAATAATATATGAATGTTCCTCTAATCTCAACTGCAAAAGCGTAGTTCAAAAATTCAAAATTCAAAATTTCAAAACTAAAATACCTAAATCTAGGCAAGGACTAAAGTTGGTATAACACCTTACAATAATCTGAGAGAACTTGATCAGAATAAAAATACACAATGTCATTTAGCCAGTATGTGTATTTGTTTATTGAATATATAATTTCTTTTTCAAAATTATAGACTTTCTTATTATAGATTTGCTCTCATGAATATAATTTTATATTGCCTTATTCTTATACAGTCATATTATATAGGCCACTAGATTGAGAAATAAAATTAGACAAGGTAGACACCCCATATTTGGTGTTGACAGTAATTTTGCTGTAGCAAAATGGTCTCTGCTTTTTCCCTTTGTGATTTTATGCCCCAGATAGTCTCTTTTCACTTTGAAGTCCATTATTTCAGGTACTTTTAAAATGGTATATTCGAATGAGTTAAAATTATTTCATATTAGCTTAGGAATATGATACCTATTAACCCATTGCTTATCATTGATTTGTTATAATAATAATTAATTGACCATTACTTAAAATATGCTTCTGAAGATTTGAATAATAAATGTTTTCTATCTGCTCCCCAAACTTGAGCATATGTTACCAGCCCAGATTGATGAAATTGTTTCCTTATGCAACACTAGCTCTACAGAACAGGATAACCTGTTACCAACTCAAGCATGAAGAATTATTAATTTTCATTATTTAAATATTTTGCTAATCTATTATTTAGCTACTTCCACATTACTGATTTTCCACATGAAAATCAGTGGCTCCAAATGACAACAAAATTCCCATTCAGTAATCTGTGGATCTTCTGGGCATAGATTGATCTATATTGGGCTCAGCTGATTTAAACTCCAAACTATAGGTTGGGTCATGCATTTGTGGCATGTGTCTGTCATTCTCCCTGGATTCAGCATAGGTTTTGGTATGATATGGTTTAGGAAACTGACTCTGACATCAATTTTTCTCCTTACAAATTTGAATGCAGATGACTAGATGTCTCTATATACAAAATGTGAAACAGGAAACAACATGCAAGTGTACCTTTATTGACTTATAACAGATGACAAGCAATTCCATTTCACTTTACTATTGAATTCTCCATTCTATTTGTGAATGTAAGCTTTCCTCATCAATTTATAGAATCCACATATGACTCATTCTGTCTTAATCTAAGTCAGAAATAACTTTATATTACAGAAATAAAAAATCCTCCATCTCAATGTCATCCAAAATAGGTTAAATGAGATGGTTTTTCCTGAGCAAGCAGAGCAGATCTGCAATATATCTTCTTTCTCCACATAGATTATGTCAAGTCTTCCTTTAGCATTTATATGAGTAATATACATTACATATATATGCCTCTATAAATGCAAACAGAGCAAAGATACTAGCACAATACATGATTTAAACTTGTCTCATTGCCTTTGGGTTTCACTTATACTGATTTCAAAGAAAACATGACAATATTTTTACTTAAATAAAAGTTATAATGTAGATTTCTAGACAACTAATAATGAAAGTGATTTTAGAGATAGCATAATCCAACTCCCACAATTGTCATATTAAGGAATACAACTTGGATGTGCTGGAAATGAAGTCCAGCTCTCCTACCTACCAATTGGATTTTTTCATCTTATTGCCATACCTTTTAGGCCCCTGCCATGATAAAATACCCACAGAAATTGAAGATTGAAAAATGGGTCAATGTGTCTTCGATTCTATTATTTTATGGAGTTATTTTATCCCTTAAAATAGCTTTGCAGGTGCCTCAAAACTCAGAGCATGTCATTCTGTAAATTTCCCTGGAATCCTATGTTGACACTAATCTTTATTATTTTTGAATTCTTATAGCACTTAACCATTTTGGTAAGGTGATAGTGATCAATGAGAAAAATAACCATATTTATTGCTTCTTTTCATCCTCTCAAAGCTTAAGGCAGTTCTGGCTGTTTAATATGATTGACTTTTAACTCCCAGAAAACATGAACAGACTACGCTCTTGATTGAGCAAAACTAAGTTTACTAGATCTATTGCAGTGAGGAAGAGTACCATCTTAACAAAGACTTGGAAATGTTTCTAAAGGGGATATTTTAGTGCTCTCAAACCAGACTGAGTAATTTTAAATTATCTCCCCCTTGCAACCCTATTATAATTGGCAAGAATAGCTAAGCACAATAATACAAGGACCATAATATGAATATTGATGAGTTATTGGTCTTGATAAATACAATATTTGGATGATTCACAGTTATTTTGTTCAAGAGAAGGATTTTCTTAGAATAACTTGTTATGTTATATTGTCTATATTTAGTATTTTTAATGCATAAAGGGGAAAGTATGCTTCTTTTCAGAATTGCTTAGCATAGGAAAATGCATCGGTATCTGTTTTCAACAGTTTCTTATTGACTGATCATCATTAAATCATCCTAAAATGAAACTACGTAAACCCCAAGTTATATGCAAGGAGCATTTGTTAACACTCAAATTGTAAACTTCTTAGTTATTTACAAATAATCTGTTAAATTAATGATAAAAGCAATCTTTTAAAAGGATATATTGGCCATCCAATTCAGGAACCAGAAGAAGGAAATCCATGGCACAGGGTTTCTTAACCTCAAGAGGAATCTTGGTACAACAAAATACTATCTATACAATATCATTGCATGCTTTCTAATTTCCTTTGCCTTGATGTCAGAGTAACCTCCTATATATGGGTTCGGGTTTTCCCTCTATCACTTATCTTCCTGTTTACTTCTTCTTGGTATATTTGTTCCTACTTGGTCTCAGACTTGGTCTCTGATACTTGTGTTTACCTTACATCCTTTAGTAGTTTAGTAACTGGCTTATGTAGTGTTTCAGAACAACCCATATGTGAATTCATAGCATGAAAATTGGTTCCAAGGTGCAATCAGACCAAAGAAGAGACCAAAATGATTGACTGTTTAACAGATCCAAGAGACCAAAAGATCCAGGATTGCACAGACTATAATTTATTGGGGTGGGAGTTAGGAGTCTTACTGACAGAAGTGTGATCCAGAGAGGCAGCAAGACCAAGTGGATCCCTGTAATTTGGGTAAGAATTAGGGATGTATATATTGGTCAGAACAAAAGTGACTTCATCCAAGTTGGAATGTATCTGGTTTATGTCAAAATAGTATCCACCCATCAGGCACATCCAGTGCCAGATTCCAGTCATAATTCTAATGTTCTTGTTTATTTATACTATGCTTGGAAACTATGTGGGAAAAAAAACAACTATGATTTTTCTGGGGTAATCGTGGTGGTCATCATACAAGATGGTTATAGTTATGTCAAGGTGAATCCATACATTTGATCTTTCTAGTATCTGACCATTGTCTTTCTACATCACCACTCTGTTCCCAGGTGACTTATGTGATTATATTCCCTAATGCACACTCAAGGGAATTATTTCTGAAATTCTTCTCCTTTCTCGTCCATCATTGATTTCTCTCTCTACTGAATATACCTGAAAGCATGCAAAAAGTCCATTGTTTCTCCCATCCAAAAAGAAAATAAAACCTCTTTTGACTTCAATTCCAATTATAGTTAACTCTCTATTATCTCCTGCCATTAGTGCAACATACCTTAAATTTCTTTAATTACTTTAATTCTCTCCCCTTTTTCTCTCCTGAATATACCCCAATTAAGCCTTTACCCCCACTACTCTGCTGAAAGTGTTCTGGTCAAGGTCACCCTTGATTTCCATGCTGCTAAATCCAATATTAATTTTCAATCTTCATCTTAACTTAAAATCTCAATAGTATTTCACACTTTGCTGAACAATCTGTTCTTTGTGAAACTTTTTCTCCTTTTGGTTTCTAAGATACCACACTTGCCTGTTTTCCATCTATCTTTCTAAATTCCCCTTCCAAGTCTTTTGTTTGTTTTTTCCTGATTCATTTTCATTTCCTCCCATATTAATATTTTAAATTGTATTTTGTTAGGTTAAGAACATTTGATGTGGGCTAGGGTTGTGGTTCAGTGGTAAAACGCTCACCTTGCATGTGCAGGGCACTGGGTTCGATCCTCAGTACCACATAAAATAAATAAATAAAACAAAGGTATTGTGTCCAGCTACAACTAAAAAATAAATATTTTTTTTAAAAGAAAGAACATTTGACGTGACATCTACCCCCTAAAAAAAAGTTTAAAGAAACAGTGGACTATTGTTAACTATAGGCACAATGTTATATAGCAGAACTTTATAAATTATTCATAATGATTAAATGAACCTTTATGCCTATTCATTAGTAACGTCTCACTTCCCCCTCATCTTGGTCCCTGGAAACCATCTTTCTATTCTAATTCTATGACATTCACTAGTTTATCTACCTCCTGTTAGCAGAAGTATTCAGTATCTGTTACTGATTTATTTCATTTAACATTCTGTCCTCAATGTTCATGACTTTTGGGATTATATCTGTCACTGCCCCACCCCCTATCTACTTCCTGTCTGCCATGAGCTCTACATCTTACTTCCATCCATACCCTTCTGCCATGATGCTCTGCCTTATCTCAGGCCTGGAGCAATAGAATTGGCCAACCATGGACTGAGACATCTGAAGCTGTGAGGCAAAATATTTTCCCCTTCATCTAAGTTGTTCTTGTCAGGTATTTTGGTCACAGCAATGAAAAGATGACTAAGACAAGTACCCACAGTCCTCTTCTCAAAACTATCTTCTGCCCATATTCAACCAACTACAACAATATTCTTCAGTCATGCATATATATACCATTGCATGCCAAACTATGACTTCATTTTTTCCTTAGATTTTTCTCTATTTACACTACTTTGCAAACTTCACTTGCAACATTTTCTTTGGTTTTACCCACCAATACTACTATTTGGCTCTAATTTAACCATAAGCACAGATGCATCACATAAATCTGAAATCTTGTAGTAATGCTTAGTTAGGTAGTATCTACCATTTTTCAATTATCTTCAAAAGGAAAGTACAATATTTAAAAATTTCTTTTGAAAACTCTTGAAACCTGTTTGAAAAATATTGCCCTATATATCTTCTCACAAAAATATTTTCTTTTTAATATGCAGATATTTATTCATTCCATAGATACTTATTGAGCACCTATTAGGAATCAGGGACTATGCTTGACACTGAAGATTCAAGCATGAACAATGATTAGTAGATCCTCTGCCCCTGTGAATTTACTATGTAATGGATGAGACTGTCTTTGAATGGACCAGAATTATAATGAAACCGGCAGCTAAGGGCATGATAATATTTGCATATTGTATAGAGAAATGCAGTATTGAAAACTAATGAAAGTTATGAGTCATATGCAACTTACAGTGAAGTGTTTTAACTACTGAAATCATATGTTAAAATTTGTATATGAGAGCTTAAGTTATTTAGCATTATCAACACCTTATAATCATGAGTAGTATGAGGAGATTGTATTTTCTCAGCATGGAATGTGTTTTGAGAGATAGTCTTTGAAGTATACTATGATGAAGAGAGGGTACCAAGAAATAGAGGAGTAGAACAAAGAGGATATTAGGAGAACAAAAAGACAGACATGGCCTCTGTTCTTTTTTGTAATGGTAACTGCCTGGGGATCAACTAAGTGAAGCTTTAGCAGATGGTCAAAAGTTGCTGATGTCTGGTGAATTATGTTAAAGTAAAAACCAGGTGCCAGCTGTGTTAAAACATACATAATTCAATAGAACACTTGTATATGTCAATCAATAACATCAGGTCTCATTGTTTATGCTACTTGTATTCAATGTTGTTTCGAGCAAGCCAGATTCTAAGAGATAACCTGAGAATAACTTATGCTGCCCAGGACAGGCCATTTCTGCTATTCATATGGTCCTTGAGTCTGCAACAAGTACATCATCTTCAGGCTAGACAAGAATGCAGAATTTTAAACCCTACCTTCCCTGAATAGTAGTCTGCATTATAACATGATATTTGGAAGAACATTAAAGTTTGAGAAGCACAGGTTGGTTAACCTGACTCTCTCTTAGTTTTCATATTGCACTTTCCAAGTCATTGATTCTAATATCAAACAGTACATTTTTAGAATTCAATTTATAGCATTCTCTGGATTTATTGTACTTACCTGACTCAGAGTAAGCCTTTAAGTTGATTAATTCATCCTTTCATTCATTCAACCTACTCAGAGTTATTGAGCATCTTCTATGCATCAGTCACTGCTCTATGTGCTGGAGAGAGAGTAGGTATCCAAACACACCATTTCCCTGACTCTTGAAAGCTTTTGATTTAGTGTGTTTTCCATGGAATTCCTATTTTCAGATATCCTTTTTGCTTTCATACCATTGGTCCCAATTTTTGTTAAAAATTATATTATGCAGTACATAACTCACTGTACTGAGGCTGAAGGAATAGAATATTTTTAGTTAGACAGTGAATACAGTTCTGGATATGCTATGGTTCACTAACTCATGATCATGGGAATGTTACTTAATCTCCTTGAGTCAATTTCCTAACTGTAATATTGTGGGTTAGTTCATAGTATGAAATAATACATATTCATTGTCTAGCAGAGTACCTGGCCTAAGAGACTTCCAATGAATTGGAAAAGTAACTCTGGCTGTTAATATTAGAGCTTATATAAAAAAAACAGCATGAAGTTCTTTGAGGCTAGTTCATTAACTCCAGTGAAGCCTCTATTAGATATGATGAAATCACACACATTTTAGCAATGCACAAAAGGCTTAAACTTGGGTGGGCTGATACTTTCCCAAGGGCAGTGATTCTTATTCTGCCTCTTTTCCTCCCCTTACTGTAGGATTCCCTGCATGTAAAGAAAGGGATTTGGCAGGGTGCTGGATTAGACTGATGCTATACTGGTTGTGGCCCTCACATTTCCTTTGAAACCCACTAGCACAGTGCATAAAGGGAAAACAGTTTTCTTTCCAGGACCATTGACTTTCCAGAATGTTTGCCAGCAGGGGTTCATTCAGGCTCAATCTCCAAACTCCACCTCAGATACCAGAGTCTGAAAGAGCTTGGCTCATTATAGGAGACACAATGACCATTGTGTGAACTATATCTTGGTCACCTGACCTCACAGAACTGCTCACCTGACATGGTTAACCCAGCTACTATAGCTTCACCTACCCTGAATGAGTTCCTCAGCAATGCTGTTCTGTGAAGTACATAGGAATTATGTTTTGTGATGTAACATGCCACAGCCATAGCCAAAAAAATGTTTTAAAAAAATCATACAAGTATGAAACCCCGTGTCAATGTTTAGTATAATGGTTAGTTCTTCAGCATTATATATGCTTAATGCATTTGTTGTAGACTAAAGGGCACTGGAATATGAAATACTAATAGCCTTCAACAAAGAGATACATTTGCTTAGGGCACAGGGAGGGAAAATTGAAAAGTTGGTACACTCTCTGAAATCACCTGAAAGTGGCTCCTAACCTGCTATTGCTGGGAGAAGCCTGCTTGCTGCTAAAATGAAGAAGAGAATAAGAAATATGCTTAGCTAAATGCTAGCAGTGTTTCATTACTTTTTATTACAAATTACAAACTTGTGGGGTGGACCTCTTGATAATGAGGTTTCTAAGTATGAGGTTTACTGGACATTATATGACAAGAAAGGCTTCTTGAATATTGGCAAGCTCATCTTCCAAAGAACCCTAAGCACAACTCCAAAATTATTTCCTTCATTTTCAGGACATTCCTGGGAAGCCAAAGGCCAAGCCAGGTACTTAAGCTGAGGCAGAGACAGGGGGAATTATCCGGCAGAAGAAACCAGAGAGTGGCCTACTGGGGATGTCCATCTCCCTCTCCCTCCCTCTCTGCATGGCATGTTCAGCTATTGATAACACTATCAGATATATGCTTTTTAGATGGATTAGGTGTGTCATTGGGAATAGATTGATAATTGTGTTTGCGAAGAAATAAATTTGCAAGCAAGTACCTTCATTAATAACTAAAAACATTAAGGATTGCTTGAATTTCATCTCTTAGGCCAGATAGTAGTTCACACGTAATCATGTAATATTACTACTATTATTTAATTTAACAGTGTCTATAGAGAGGACAAAATAAACTCCACAGAAAGAATCACAACACTACTTTATAAATCCCTGCTTGAAGTTATTTTTCCATGATGAGGCAGGGTAAAAATAGATAGCAAGTGCAATCAACATGGCCACGTAACTCCTTGATTTTGTATATTTCTTTATTGTTTCTCCCATCACTCCTCAGTTTTCATGTAATCACTTCTTCTTCATTAAAACAATTTAAAATGCAATGTCATTATTTCCTCCCCACATCTGTTGCCACCACCTTATGACTTAAACCTTCCTTACCATGAATAAAGCCTTTAGCACATCAGTCATGGTTTTTAGCTCCACTCCAACTACCAGAATCATTCTGAGACTAGGAGGCCCCCAATCAGCTTCCTAGTCTCGCAAGGCCTTAATTCTTCAAAACCAATGAACATATCTTTTCTTCTGCTGCTACCTTTGCCAGTTACTCTGACCAGGGCTACTGCCAGCACCAGCACCATTGGAAACTACTTCTCTGAAACCATTGATTCAAACAACCTTCACTGACCCATCCTCTATCCCTCAAGGAACATTGGGTATACAGTTCCTCTAGTGCAAGGTGATACACACTACCTACAGAGAACTTACAGCTTAGATCTTACAGAGTGGAATCAAGTTGGTTTCCTAAGTCCTTTGGAGTTCTATTGCTTCCTTTCCCCAGTCAGTGTTAACTTTTCTCTGATGAATCCCTACTTGATTATCCTATTGATCTGAATATGTAAAGATGCAAGTGCTCATTCCTGTTCACTTTATCTCATTATCCAGACTCTTATTAACCAGGGATCCATTACTCTTTTTTTTTCTTTTTTGGTACTAGGGATTGAACTCAGGGGCATTCAACCACTGAGCCACATCGCCAGCCCTATTTTGTATTTTATTTAGAGACAGGGTCTCACTGAGTTGCTTAGCACCTCACTTTGGTGAGGCTGGCTTTGAACTTGTGATCCTCCTGTCTCAGCCTCCCAAGCTGCTGGGATTACAGGTGTGCACCACGGCACCTAGCTTATTTTTATTCTTAATGTTTATAAGGTCATTAGTCTCATTGATCAGGCTAGGATGTATAAATTTTCACAAAATGATACCAGTCAAGTTAGTGACTGACACCTTTTTATGTGTGAAACTCTTCACTTTCAATTTGACTTTAAGATTATAGGAAAAACAAATGTGGACTTCAATGGAAAGCTTTGCCTTGTCTAGAGGACATCTCTCTAAGTTCTCTGATACTAGCCTTGCTGTTCTTTAAATTTTAAAATATTTTAATGTTAATGTTTAATTTTCATGTCTTTGAACTTGTTCATAATACTTTGTAAGTTTGTTGGTCACTGGTAGACATGCTCAATATCTTGTCCAGAAGAGGATCAATTGTCCTCTTATATGATAATAAAATTAGTTTACTTCCATTTACACATTTATTTAAGTATCTCTAAATATTCTATTACATATTCTTTGTATATTTTTTGAACCATTTGTAACATCTATTTATTATTCATGAGTTTTTTAAATAGTTTTTTAACTTGTGTTCACTTCATATGTATATGAACATCATTATTTTACCCTGTTTATAAAAGTATCTTTGTTTTGGAAGTCACAACACAATGCCCAATAGTTTCAACTGTAAGATCCAGGTAGACTGTGGTGACAAGGAAGTGCACCTCATAAGTGGTTAAATCTGGGATTTTTCTTTTATCTTCTCTCCCTTTAGGTGAATCCAAAGCACCAAGAGAACTTTGTTGGCTTCTACTTTTCTAGTTTTAATTTTCCTCTCTACTAATTTTGTGTTTCTCTTTTGTTTTGGTTCATTTACAGCCAATAAGTTATTCCCCTTTGTTGGCAGCAATGGTTAGAAACTTGATTTTAGGGTCTGACAATTTGGAAATTTATCTAAATGGATTAATAGGTTATAGAAATCCAATTTCTGTTGAGTTCCAGGCAACAAAGAATCTTGTTTGTCAGGGTTTTTTTGTGTCTATTTTTTAGTTCAAATCAGTGAAGAATCCCATTCCCTCTGATATAATAGCTCCTTCCTTTGCACCAAGGAGATTTTTTGCTTTTGGGTTGACTCTTGACCCACAGCTGAAATTGTAGAATTGAAGTTTTAAGTTCTATTTTTCTGAGTTTGTATGTCTGTGTCTGTAATGCAGAAATGCTTCCACCTCTGATTGTGTGAATGCTTATTATTTTCCTATATCCAGATGCTATTACTATATTAGATTATAAAGTCTCTTAAGGAATTCTTTAATTCTTTTTGCTATATCTAAATGGTTGGTTTTATTAATTAAATTTGCTTGAAATTTCCTGAAACTAGAGTAAGCCAACTATTTGCCTTTAAATGTATGAGGTTATAAATTATATTTTCCAAGAAGTCAACTATAACCATAACAAAAGTTCAGCTTCACCTGGTGCGGTGGTCCATGCCTGTAATCCCAGTGGTTGGGGAGGCTGAGATAGGAGGATCGCAAATTCAAAGCCAGCCTCAGCAATGGTGAGGCACTAAGCAACTCCTATCTCTAAATAAAATACAAAAATAGGCCTGGGGATGTTGCTCAGTGATCGAGTGCCCCTGAGTTCAATTGCTGGCACAAAAAAAAAAAAAAAAAAAAATTCATCTTCACATACCTTAGGTAAACATTTGGTAAGAAAATAGTTTAATCTTTAGGGTTTAGTAAACATAGCTATATCTTCTCTGGGTTGTCAATGTTAAGTACCCCAGGTAGATAAATCTATGCATATTTTTTTTACCACCCAAATTACCACTGTTCTTTAATTAGTAGTAGTTGGACACGATACTTTTATTTTATTTTTTTATTTGGTGCTGAGGATCAAACCCAGCACCCAAAATGTGCTAGGCGAGCACTCTACCACTGAGCCACAACCCTAGACCTATTTAAAAGTTTTAAATATTTTAATCTTAATTTTTAATTTTAATGTTATTGTTTAACATTAAGATATAAATTATTCCTAACCAACTTTAACCAATTTCCCAATAAACTTTTGCTTTCAAAGTAAGAAGATTTAGTAATATGTCAACTTGAAGATAATTTCTAAGATATTTATGTGATCTTTAGATTGATAGTATATTGAGTTAATTGAGCATTCATGTGATGTTTAGATCATTTCTATATAAGGCAGAATACTGAAACATTGAGTATTAAACACACTTTGAAATTTATGTACTTTTGCTTCTTACTTATATATGCTACATAGAGGCTATATCTTTGGGTCTGTCAATTTATTTTTGCCATGTTGAGAAATTGTATAAGGGAATTATACTGCTGTAGAAATAGGGGTTGTGTGTTTCAAGCTCTACTACTACATCACATTTACAGAATATACACAATTAGCCACCATTTAGTTTTCTTTAGGAAATAGATGTAACTTTACATTAAAGTTATAATTAATATATCCAAATAAGACTCTCCAAGGAGTCTTGAGGTAAGAAAATGTGTTTTGGTTAATTAAAGTAAAAAAAAAATAAGTGCTTCCATCAGTAAGTGAAATGACTTTTGTTCCAAAATAAGAAAAGGATGGTGGAAGACCAATACTGAAGACATTGAGAGCTGGAGGCATTTCACAGAAAGTGAATCTGGAAAGAAATGCAAATGTATTTTATTTTTTTTTTTGCCAAATATGGCTTAATTTTGATGACTTACAAAGAGAGTTGTGGCCCATTTAAAATCAAATATTATAGTGATGTAAAATTATAATTTGATTTATTCTCTGTAAAAATAACAAGTTTTATTAAAACATTATTCTGTTCTTAATAAAAGCTTTTAAGGGCTGGGGCTGTAGCTTAGTAGCAGAGCGCTTGCCTAGCATGTGTGAGGCACTGGGTTCAATCCATATACAAATAAAACAAAGGCATTCTGTCTATCTACAACTACAAAAATATTTTTTAAAAATCTTTTAAATTTTTTCCTTCACCTTAGAGGTTAATTTTCCTAAATAGTGCAGATTATTCAAATTACCAGAATGACACTCTACATTGTGTTTCTGACTTTTTTATGCCCTTTATTATTCTCCTTAACAATAGAAAAATATAAAGGAAATAAGAGAAATATTCATCATTTCTGAGTGTTAATGATTTTCATTTATGTAAATATTGTTTTGTCACTTTAATAGTTATCTTAATCGCAAATTTTTATATTCTCAGACATTCATTTCTTTTTTTTTTCTGATTTTATGTTTGTACCAGGGATTAAACCCGGGGTCACTCAACCACTGAGTCACGTCTCCATCCCTTTTTATATTTTATTTAGGCCCAGGGTTGTGCTGAGTTGCTTAGGGCCTCGCTAATTTGTTGAGGCTGGCTTTGAACTCACAATCCTCCTGCCTCTGCCTCTCAAGCCTCTGGGATTACAGGCATGTACCACCAAGCATAGCATATATTCATTTTTTAAATAGTTGTTTTAGTTGTAGTTGAGTACCTTTATTTTATTTATTTATTTTTATATGGTGCTGAGGATGGAACCCAGAGCCTCACAGGTGCTAGATGAGTGCTCTACCATTGGGCCATAACCCCAGCCCCATTTTGTTTTCTTTTTTTGAGATGAGGTCTCCTATGTTATCCAGGCTTGTCTCAAACACTTGGGCTCAAGTAATCCTCCTGGCTTATCTTCCCAAGTGCTGGGACTAGAGGTTTATAAAACCATACCTGGCCCTTGATTGCAACAAGTGCTCACTTCTCTTGTCAAATTTCAATTTTTGCATTTCCCAATCAAATCCTCACTGGAAAATGGAATTAACAATATAAAATTTCCACAAATGCTTTTGATACCCGAGTTTCTTTAAGACTTTCCAGAGGATCTTAAATATTTCTTTCTGGAAAGTCAAAAAATTATGTTCTCAAACATTCATTTCTTTTTTTTCTGATTTTCTTTTTGTACCATATAAAAATAATTTGCCTGATGAAATGAGATGTGATAGAAATGAATAGGTTTATTGGCTGTGTTACCAATGATCAGTTGCCTTATTGTCAAATAACAGTACTTAGAACTACTGTGAATTTGCATATGTAGTATAGTCATTACTTATGAATGAATGAGATCAATTGTTGTGTTTTCTGATATTTTGATTCCATGGTTATAATCACAGTTTCAGATATAATAGAAGATGTGTTGTGTATCACTAGTATAATTTTTAATAAGCTATTATTTATGGAGATTTTATTTTACCAGAACCTTATGAAACAAGAATCCTAAATAAATACTTTCAATTACTAAGTGTATGAGCTGGGCCAAAGAGACCATGAAAGGTATTTCAAGCACATTTTTCAGTGTGCAAATTTGTTTGTTGAAATTTGACTAGTAAATTTCCATTTTTCAAGTCAACCAATTGTTCTTCCGATCAAAATAGTTGTTTGATTTTTATGTATTTCACAAAACACTCTGAAATTTTCTTGTTGAGGAATTTTTTTACAGTTGAAAACATAAGAATTATTTCCAAATATTTAAGTGTATGTGTGTGTATATATTCATATACATAAGCATTTGAGGAGGTTACACTGATCTTTTCTGGCAGTCAAATGACATAATAATAATGGAAACATTTCCAGACATGGAATTTTGAAAAAGTACTCTCCATTGTAAAGTTCATTTTTTTAAAGAAGTTATCATCTCATTGTTAAAGTGAAATCTCTACATTAAATATACAGAGTATGTCATTTATTTATTTAGTAAATCAATATTTATTTAATAAATCAATATTTAATATTTTCTATGTTGTAAATTACTGACAGAAATGGCAAATTTTGAACACTCATCTTTTTTTCATTAAAAGAAAAAACATATAACTTATGTTTAAGCTTGACAACTCTTTGAAGTACTTTGCAGTGAAATAACAAATAAACTTTCATACGGCCTAAGGGATTTCCATGGTCACTCTTCATTTCATTGCAGAGTATTTTAAAGATTTTACAGTTTTTATGGTAATGAAATCCATAAATTCCCTTACCTGGACCATATTTCAAAACATGCCAAAGATACACAAATGATTAAAGGTGTCGCTTTCAACTATTTCCCTCTTTCGAACTTCTGCCTTCCCTCCGGATGGCTGGTGTGATCTGAGTGTCTAATAAGTATCTTACATGGACTGAGGAAAAATCAGAGGATCAGGATGGAGATACACAAACACACACACATACCCTATATACACACACATATGTACCTATATAAACATATACATATATGTTTCATGTATAAGAAATATTAAAGCTAAACATTTTTATATAAATGAATAAAAAGAGAATATTTTAATATTTTCTTATTTATCAAAGGATTGACTTATGTGGCTCATTTTTCAAAGTCAGTGGAATAAATTGCTATTTGGAGATGCTCAGTTTTCACTTCATGTTTGTGGCAAATTAATAAGTGAAAGTTTCTAATACAATAGAATATATAGTATACAAGCCATTTTTTATTATTACAGTAAGCTAAACTATTCAGACCATAAGGACAAAGTCAGAATGAAATGAAAAGTACCTTTTGAACACTCAACGTTTCCAAGTTTTCTATAGAAGATTCTGCCAGTCACCTATAATATTCCACAGCTTTTTCTGTCTTAATGCATCCCATATTTTGTTCTAAATCTACTCTCCTATACTGCACATGTACTTTCAGGACAGGCTACCCCTTCTTTACAGCAAGGCTAACATGGTCTAAGCCAACCATGGTGGACTCATTCCACGTGTAACTGATCTGATTTATTTTGGAATAGACAAATATTGCAACGTGGCTAATCAAAGGAGAGACAAGATTTGTATGAGATGCTTCTGTGTAAAAGTACTTACACACACCCACATGCATAGAAGAGTAAGGATCACTTTACTCTCTTGTATTATCAAAACTATGTGATACCTGGCAATGCAGTACCCTCCTGCAACTAGGGACAAAATAACAGTTGAATCACTGATTGGAAAAGATCACAGATTGGAAAGAAGGAGCCATCATGTCTTTAGACTTATAATATGCATGCTTATAATTTCTTTTTTGTAAATTTTGTATTTGTTTTAATTAGTTATATATGACAGTAGAATGCACTTATATACTTTGATATACATAGATGGGATATAATTTCTGATTTTTCTGAGTATACATATTGTAGAATGACAATGGTCATACAGTCACATACATATATAAAGTAATAATGTCTGCTTCATTCTACTATCTTATCCCCACATCCCCTGTCTTCCCCTCCTTTCACTTCCTCCTACCTAATCTAAGGTAACACTATTCTTTCTTTCTTTTTTCTTTTTTGCATTACAATTCTTAATAAACATATATACCACAATTTTTGTATCTCTGTTTGTATATAAAGTATGTTTGTATATAAAGTAAATTCAAGTCTTTATACATGTACTTTGTATAATGATATCCATCATATTCCAACATCCTTGCTAATTCCCTACCCCTCTCTTCCCCTCCCACCCCTGTTCCCTATCTAGAGTTCCTCTGTTCCTCCCATGCTCCCCCCTCCCTACCCCACTATGAGTCAAACTCCTTATATAAGAGAAAACATTCTGTATTTTTTTGGGGGGATAGGATAAAAAATGTGGCATATATACACAATGGAATTTTACTTAGCAATAAAAAAGAACAAAACCATGGCATTTGCAGGTAAATGGATGGCACTGGAGAAGATGCATGCTTATAATTTCTGATAATTAGCTTAAGTAGTTGAATTTCATATTTTAAATTTCTTATAATTTATAATCTACTGCCATATACCTACTTATACATTGATCATGTACTTTTATATAATGGGACTCCTTTTCTTTTCATTGACTATTAATCACCAAAATATTTTTTAAGTTAGCTTGTCTGGTTTCCTGTTCATAGCAATTTCAAGCCAGGAATCTTTAAGATTGATGTCAGATAAGAGGCTATTAAGGCAAATGACAGTGGGAGATGTGAAAGCTAACAGGCTAACACAGAAGGAAGAGGAGACAAAAAAGGCAAAGAATTAAGATACATAAAATTATACTATAATACACACAATGGATACTCATTATTATGACTTTGAGACAAGAGGAATGTTGGATTATCCTTTCTATATAAGGACTTAGAAGTATATATTTTATAAAGATTTTCATCACAAATCTTAACATGTATTAAAAGGATCATATTGTGTGAAGGTATAGGTTAAACATCAATGGCAGTATATTACTATTTTTTCTTAACAACTAGCCTGCAGAAAGGCATAGAAGAAATATTTAAAATTTTGTCAAGTATAAAAATAAATGAATATGGAAGATAGATAATATATATATATATATATATATATATATATATATATATGTATAGAGAGAGAGAGAGAGAGAGAGATAGATAGATATATCCCAACTCTATTTTGCATGGTTTCATAACTCATCTGATATCTAAAGGACCACCTCTAAATATCTTTTCTCTTTAATTTTCCATTCTATCCTCTCAATTTATCTTCTTTGTGTATTTATGAAACATTTCAAAGGAGTTTTTAAGGCTTTCTACTATAAGTTATGCAAAGAAGTATACCTACAAAATTTTGAAATTTTGGTCACATTTCATTCATGTAACAAAATAGGATTTAGGGTCAAAATGAAAGTCTAGAAATACATATACCAAAGTTATATCAGCTGAAGGAGAAATCAGGAAAACTATCCCCTTTACCTCAAAAAAATAAAATGTTTGAGATTCAACCTAATAAAAGAGATGAAAGATCTCTACAATGAGACTACAAAACACACACACAAAAAAGAAATTGAAGAAGACCTCAGTAAATGGAAAGATCTCCTAGATTCCTGGATTGGCAAAATTAATATTATCAAAATAGCCATACTACCAAAAGTGCTATACATATTTAATGCAATTCCTATTAATATCCCAATGATGCTCTACACAGAAACAGAAAAGACAATCATGAAACTCATATGGAAAAATAAAAGGCCCAGGATATCCAAAGTAATCCATGGCATGAAAATACCAGACCTTAAATTATATTACAGAGCTATAGTAACAAAAACAGCATGGTATTGGCACCATAACAGTCATGAAGACCAATGGAATAGAATAGAATACACAGAGACACACCCACATAAATTCAGATATCTCATCCTAGACAAAGGCACCATAAATATACATTGGAGAAAAGATAGCCTCTTCAACAAATGGTGCTAGGAAAACTGGAAATCCATATGTAATAGAATGAAATTAAACTTCTATTTCTCATCTTGCACAAAACTCAAATCTAAGTGGATTGAGGACCTAGGCATTAGACCATAGACCCTGAACTTACTAGAAGAAAAATGTAGACCCAATTTTCCGACATCTCAGTTTAGGAATGAACTTACTTAATAACACTCCTAAAGCACAAGAAGCAAAATCATGGAAAGCAGTATGGAGATTCCTTAGAAAACTTGAAATGGAACCACCATTTGACCCACCTATCCCACTCCCTGGTTTATACCCAAAGGACTTAATGCAACCACATCAATGTTTATTGCAGCTCAACTCAAAATAGTCAAACTATGGAAACAACCTAGGTGTCCTTCAATGGATGAATGGATAAACAAAATATATATACACAATGAAATATTCCTCAGCTATAAAGAAGAATAAAATGATGGCATTTGCTGGTAAATGGATGGAACTGGAAAATATCATGCTAAGTGAAATAAGCCAATCCCCCCCAAATCAAAGGCTAAATGTTCTCTTTGATTTGTGGATGCTAACCCAAAACAAGGAAGGTTGGGGAGTGGAATAATAGAAATCCATTGAATTAGACAAAGGGAAATGAAGGAAATGGGGGAGATGAATAGGAAAGACAGTAGATTTAATTGGACATAACTTTCCTAGCCTTTTATTTGAATACACAATCAGGGTAACTCCACATCATATACAACCACGAGACTGGAATCCTAAATAGAATTAGTGATACTCTATATATGTATAATTTGCCAAAATATATTCTACTGTCATGTGTAATCAAAATCAAATATGAACAAGCATTTATTCAGTGGAAGAGAGTGCCTGTGACATCTATAGGTTAATAACATCAAATGTGTCTTCTTTGAAGAAATTAATTGTCCAAATGATATTAACAATGTTAAGTCTTCTGGAGGCATTTTTCATTCTGTTTTTGGGAAAAGAACAAACACAAATAAAAAAAGAATTTCCACTAAAAAATAAGTCTCATAATGAAAAAAGATTGTTAAATTAACTCACATCAGTGGTGCATGGAGTGAAAAAACATGGAAAGCAGTCTTCCTGTAGGGAGGCAATAAGGTGGTAAAACATCTGTAGAAAAAACAGTAAGAAAACTGACCAAATTTGATTTGTTCTTTATTATCACCATGCACCAGCAATTCTAAGCAATATTTGTGATAAAACATCTTTCTCACCAAAATATTATATTGGTCTATGTTCTAAACAACTGATGGAACTAGAATTAAGTTTTAATAATATTTATGTGAACTTGAAGTTAGCACAGATATTAATTATCTATGAATGAACATTTATTTCTATATGACAGTAAATTTGAAGACATCTCAATAACATATTTAATTTTCAAAACACATATTCAATTACATGCATTTATCTCTAGAATAAATTCATAATACTTTGGAGTTGTCCAATCTGAGTTTGTTAAATTACTATATTGTACTTAGTGCTGCTAACCATTTTTATATGAAAAAATTTTATATAAGCAATGATGGCTCAGCTATTTTACAGATAAAGTAATAAAACATGAGTTACATCAAATTTAACATGTGGGACCCCTTAGAGGTTTGTATGTTTAAAAACTTTTTAAATGAAACATTATGAACTATAGGAGTAGTATTTTGTTTGCAGAGTATAATTTTGATGTTTAATATATGCTAATATTTTTAAAATATTGTTAGGATGAATATTTCCTTTATTGTCTTGAAAATAAAGAACAAATTCAGAAGATATTGTCAATTTCTGGTTTTACTTGGTTTTTACTGAGACATTTATTTATCATATAGAGGACGTGGACATATGATCCACTTTGCTAGTCAAATTACCCTAGTTATGACCTGGAATCATACCTATGATGTAATATGTGAATGTTAAGTCACCAATTAATCTTAATTATCATAGAAGTTAACTTCAAATAAGAAATAATCTATTCATACATTTTTAAAGTCTCCACAGATCAGTTTGGGAGTCAGGAAAAGGATCATAGAGAGTTTCACAATATCTGGACAGTCTTTCAATGAGTCACACCACTGTAATTAAATCAAAATTATAAATCTTTCTGCTGGTTCATTGTGTATCAAATTGATTTTGTTCAAAATCAAATATGAACAAGCATTTATTCAGCGGAAGAGACTGCATGTGACTTCTATAGGTTAATGACCTAATATGTGTCTTCTTTAAATAAATTAATTGTCCAAATGATATTAACAATGTTAAGTCTTCTGGAGGCATTTTTCATTCTGCTTTTGGGAATAACTTATATCTTATTATCTTACCCAATTTCTCAGCAACATTCATCATAGGAGTTCATGTTTCTAGCCTTTCCATGTGAGAATTTTACAAGACTATGACCTAGAGTCCTTCCATATCACATTTTATATTTTTATCATTGATAATCTCATGTCCGCTCTTTATTTCAACTAGTTTGTATAAATGAATAGCTCCATGTAGTAGTTGACTCTCTCAAGGATACCTCCAACTCAGATTTTCCATTTTGGTTATCTATTGTTGCATAAACACAGTAACTAAAACAATGTAAATTTTTTCACAATTCTTTGTAATGACTGGGTAGTTTTTCTGCTCCACTTACTGTGGGCTCTAGGATTATTTACATAACTGCTTTCAGCTTGTGGCTGGTCTAGGTTGGAAAGTCTAAGGTGTTCCGTATTTACACATGGTGTCTTTTCTAACAGAGTCCTTCCATTCAGCTTTTATCTTCAAAGGGATAGCCCTGGAGTTATTTATTGTGTGGCCTCTGGGTTCTAAATTAGCAAAGCTAGAACTGCCATTCTTAAGAACTTGAATTAGAACTGTATTGGATCTGGAAAGCTCATTACTTTATCCAAGGGCATGTACCTATAAAACATTTCATTAACTTTTAGAGATAAAATAACTATTGCCACTATAAAAGAAAGTTTGGGGAAGGGAAGGAGGGAATGAAGGAAGAAAATATTCTCAAATCATTTTCTTAAAATAAGAGGAGGAACAAATATTCAGCAATAGGTGTCATTGATACTCTTGTGTTTTTTAGCTTTACTAGTGTCTGAAGTGAACACTGCCACATAGCAATCCTACTTCTATCAAGGAGGGTATATTTAAAATGAGGCTACATACACACTACAATTATCAAAATTGTTTCTTCAATGGGCTGGCAAGTTCCAAGTACTATTGTTTTTCCATCAATGATTCTGATAACCTTGGAATCATTGTTTGTTGGTTTAACATTTTTTTAATAGAAATTGTTTCATTACTCGAGCTATATGGAATCTTTTTTTTCTTTTTATTTATTTATTTTTCTAATTTATTATTTTTATTATTTTATTGGTTGTTCAAAACATTGCAAAGCTCTTGACATATCATATTTCATACATTAGATTCAAGTGGGTTATGAACTCCCATTTTTACCCCAAATACAGATTGCAGAATCACATCGGTTACACATCCACATTTTTACATAATGCCATATTAGTAACTGTTGTATATGGAATCTTTTTATGTATAACTTCTTCCATCGAGTCCTCAGTTTTCATTTATATGGCCATGACCCTAATCTATCTCCTTTTCACCTTAAATCTTAAGTATTATAGGAATCTCATAACTGCCTGCACTGGATCCAAGCTGTTTCACACACTAAACTCTACAGGGTTTCCATTGCCTATAATAGCTCAAATTTATTAGTGTGACAGAGTGTCCACTTCACATTGTTCCTTTAACTTTATTCCTCACTCTGTAATACATAGCATCTCCCTGTGGCCAAATGGATGTGTCTCTTCCTTTTAATTGATCAAGATGTGCTCAAACTAAAAATGTTCTTCGCTTACATCAATTTTTCCAAATTCTGCACTTTTTTTTGTAAGCTTTAACTCCATTACCATCTTATATTTTTCTGAACCACCCTAACCTCTATAATCTTCTCAATAATATGTGTTCTTAAAATCAAAGCCAATTGTCTTTTAGTCTAAACCAACTTACTGTTATTTAATATTCCATAAGACACAAATTAGATAATAAAGACTTCTGGGATGGATCGATGTTTTGTGCCCTTAATAATTAATTGAGAATAGCTATTCAACTTCCTTTTTTTTTACTTTACTGGAGAAAATAATAGCCTCAGATGATGTATTTCTAAAGAGCCAATATGCTCTATGGAATTCATTGGAAGTCAAATGAAAGGCATAAAAACCTGGTTTTAGAAAGAACCAGAGACAGAAGCCCTGAGGATCCAGGTTCCAAAAACCTTCCATTCTCAGGGATTGAAACACTGGAATGAATGGAAATCTCAACAATTTTCATTTTTATGAAACACTTTGTAAGCATTCAATTAGAAGACAGAATCTGATTATCAGTGTTTAAACCACACACTTACTTTTTTAAAAAGGGGGTGGAGGAGAAGTCTGGTGGGAATTTGAATGACTTCATAACAAGATTATGTAGTATGAGAGAGGTAATTTCCCAAACAGACTTAGGGAGGTATTTTTAGAGAAAAGGGAGCAAACATTGGCAGACATATAATTTTTCCTTTTACCAAATCATATGATTTATCTTTATTTAATATATTCAGAGCCTGACAATGATGAGGTCTTCTTTAGAAAGCTCAAAAGCTTGTGCTAGCAGGAAAACTTATCATTAATTTTGTTGAAAAGGTTGGAGGTGGGGGCAGAGGAAAAATTTAAAAGGTATTCCAGACTCAGTTTTAAAATCTTCATGATGACCTAAATTGCTTTAAAAAAACATACTTCCAGTAGATAATGAATTGATTTGCTTTTCAAGCATTTCTGTAACTTAAATTATTTTGTCTTGAATAGACTGTTTTACAGTGTTTTAAAATGGTAGCTTATTTTCATGAATTTCTTAAGTTCTAAAAATCAAACCTCTTGAATAATGTCTAAACAATAGAAAAAAATCCAATGTTTTACAAACAAAAGATAACTTATCTCTAGTGCTTAAAATCAAGGAAAGATATCATTAATTTATTGTTATACTGATCATATCGAACTTTAAAATAGGGTAGTGACTACATAATAATTTTTAAGTCAGTGGACCATTTTGAAAAACTGATGATAGTCATATAATTCTATCCCTAAAGATATATTTGCAAAAATACACAGTTTTGGACACCATTTTTACAGCATTCATATGTCCCTAAAGCCCATGTATGACACCACATTTAGAATCTTTTGTTTTTTTATATTTTTTTCAGACTAGGAACTGTATATACTATACATACAAATACATGTAAAATACATATATAAGAACACAGAAGTGATAACTATCTGTCCTGGGAATATGCAGTTTTCACCTTTTCACTTTTGGACACATTTCTCTTAGCTATTTCCAGCCAATACCAGATTCCTTCCCTGTTTTATATGGCAAAAGTATAACCAGTATAAGAATTACAGATACTACCCATCACTCCTCCTCTACCCATCTCCCTTCTGTAGTATGTGTTAAACAAGAAAATCCCTAGTAAGTTTCTAAGAATTATTCCTGATTTGATTGCATTTTACAACAATGCTGATTCTTAACTTTTACTTATGAATTACTGTATGAGTTGGGAACTTTTAGGAATTTAAATTATAGGTAATTTTTATCTTTTGATGATATACTACCTAACACTTTCTCTGCTTACTTCATAATTCCAATTAAAGCATTTGGCTTCTAATTATTCAACAATTATTTACTGAACACTCAATGACAGAAACTTTGATAGGTACTGAAAATGAAACACATAAGATTCATGCACTGAGGGAATTTATATCCTTAATTTGCTGGCTTTTAAATTAATCACATAATTCTATAAATTTGACACTGCTTTAAACCTTTAATTAACTGGCCTAAAATTTAATTTATTCATTCTTTCTGAAGTGGATCTTCTAAATCAGCACTATCAAACAAATATATAATGCCAGACATACCATGATTTTAAATATTCTACTAGTCACAATAAAATCCATGTACTAGTTAACAGGTAAACTTAATTTTAGTGATTTATTTTAACCCAATATTTATAATATATTAGCATTTCAATGTGTAAGCAATAAAACATTTACTTATGACACATTTTACATGTTTTTGTACCATCTTAAAAAATCTGGCCATATTTCATGTGTATTTTAGCTATTTGTTGCTAATGATTATTCTATTGGATATATCAGACCAAAATATTTGACTTCAGCTGTGTGCTCTATTTCCACGGGATTTGATAACTCAGCATTTCTTATGCAGAGTTATTTGACTTCTTCTCAGATTCTTTTTAAGCAATTTATTTGGCACACAATTGCATATGTACTGCTTCAAAACATGCATACATTGTGTGATGATTGAATCAGGGCAATCAACATACCCATTATCTCTAAAATGTATCATTTATTCATAGTGACAATGGCTAAAATCTTCTCTTCTAGCTATCTTAAATATGCAGCATATAATTGCTAACTCTAGTTACTGTACTATATAATAGAATGTTGGAAATTACGTATAATTATAAATTTGAGTCCATTAACCAAACCCTCACCATCCTCTCACCATTCCTAGTCTCTGGTAATCACTCTGGTTCTATGAGAACAACTTTTTCAGGTTCTGCAAATGAGTATGATCGTGTAGTATTTGTTCTCTGTACTTGTTCAACTTCCAATTCTTGGTTCACATGACAAATGCATTGCAGGTGTATCCATGTCACAAATGGTAGGACTTCATGCCGTTTAAGGCTAAGTTGTATTCCACTATGAATATATTTCCCAGAATACATGATAATGTATCCAAATATGTGAAACTCCTACAAAAAATTATGGAGTAAATGCTCAATGGAATAGAACTGGTCAAGGATTTCTTGGACAAAACCCCCAAAACACAGTCAACAAAAGGGAAAAATAGACAATAGGTTTAAACCAAACTAAAATGGTTTGCACACAATCAACAGTGTGTAGCAACAACATATAAAAAGCCAAAACACTTCCAAACTATTAATCTGACAAGTAGTTAATATCTGGAATATATAACAAACTTAAACAATTTGATAGGAAACCCCCAAATAATTCAGTAAAAATGGCAAAAGAACTTAAAAGACATTTCTCAAAAGATGACATACAATTGTACAGTGGATATATTTTTTAAAAGCTCAACATCACTGATCCATGGGGAAATACAAATCAAATCCGCAATGAGATAACACCTCACTCCAAGTAGAACACTTCTTGTCAAAAATAAATAAATGAAAGATAACAAGAGCTGGCAAAGATGTGGAGAAAAAGGAACCCTTGAACACTATTGATACGAATGTATATTGGTGTAACCATTATAGAAAACAAAAAAGAAATGCCTCCATAAATACAAAATAGAGCTACTATATGATCCAGCAGTCCCATGACTGGTTATATATCTGAAAAAAAATGAATTGGTGTTTTCAAGCATCATCTTCACTCCCATGTTTATTGCAGCATTATTCACAATATCCAAGATTAGGAATCAGCCTCACATTTTGTCTGTTTTTAAAATTTAATACCCATTTTCTTCTTCCCCAACTGCTTGCTAATGCCATAATTGTTTAACAACAACAACAAAAATCTTAACATAAACAGTCTGTGAAGGAAATGACTGGTTATAAATCCAATAGCAACAAAAACTTTGCTATGTGCAATAGTTCTGACAGGGATAATGAACTTCATTCAGTGAAACTTTGGGTTTGGTAGGACATTTCAGAGAAGCTGATTTTTAATATACTGTGCCACTATGTTATTAAGTACTTATTTATCATCTGCCATATTCAAAATTAGGACCAAGGATCTTTAACTTGCCTGAAATAATTACATCAGCAGACAAATGCAAATAGAGTGTCAATGGTGTACTTGCCTCATTTGTTGAACTTCCAATTCTTAGGCAAATTGCCAGATTCTCAAGGTAATATCTTTGTCCCAGTTGAGAATCTGGTTTGAACAAATTTTTATTGTGACAGCTCCCTTTGGTACTTGTGTGACCCAATGAAGTGGAAATAAGCATGAAACATTTTAAGATTTTGAAAAGTAGTTCTAATTATTAAAATATGTCAATGTTCCAAAATGATTTCTGTTTTATAGCATTTGAGGCTTACAGAAGTATATAAATATAGTATAAACTGTTTAATTAAGAACATCCTTCTATGGATTCTTAATAGACAATATCACTTGATTGGATTAAAAAGAGACATTGAGTCACATTCTCTTTAGTTAAAAAAATCCAACAAAAATCACTTTTATTATACATATGGTTAATATTAGTGTATGGTAAAGTTTCTCCATGTATCTAGAAAAGAACAAAAAAATGCATTATTCCCTTCTAAAGCTGCCTGAACACATAATTGATATTCTTCTGAGCAAAGAATCATGTTTGCACTGCCAAAATGCTTATTTTAAGCAAGTAAAAAAAATGGATATGGCTGTTACTAAAATTGATAGAATATGTATTAGGAAACAAAGGAAACATGTTCTCAAAAAATATTCTTCACAGTAATATCATTTTCAGTGTTTGCAAAATTCCAAAATACTTGCTGCAGTATTGCACACTCCCATACATACATATATGTATACATATGTATTAAAAAATACTGTGCTAACTTATTCACTACTTCCAACATCTAAATACTACCACTTTATGCAGACTTTTTTGTATGAACTGTGCAAAATCTAGTTGTATATACAAAAAGCATATATTATAGAGCTCTTCGAAATGTATCTGTGCAGGGGAAAAAAGGAAAAGCAATGTAAATGTAAATCTAATTCTGCCAGAGAAAAAAATGTAGTGTGGTCTTGTTTGAAGTTACGACTTTTCTAAGGAGTTGCACTATATGGTTTAACAGAACACCATTTCCACCAAAAATACACTCTATTTGCAAATCTTAAGAACCAAAGAAGGCACTGAGAGTGTAACTCAGCAGTACAGTGCACAGCTAGAATGCATGAGGACATGGGTATAGTCCCCAGAACCACCAAACAACAACATAAAGAACCAGAAATTTTTCAATTCAGATAAAGCTGAATACAAACAATGAATAAACATAAATAGTACATTGTCAAAATGTTATGTAGCATAGCATCATAACCATACAAAAATAACATGGATCTATTTTGGTTTCTCATACTCAAAACATTGTTTGGGGCTGGATGTGTAAAAAAGGAAAATTCTCAGAGTTCTTGACGTAGAAGAGGGAACAGGCAGTGACTCCTTAATGTTTGATTATCACTCTTTAAGTTTTCCAAGACTGATCAGTAGGTTCAGATAGTAACACATTGATTCCTGAATTGTAAAATCATTCACTAGCTTGAATGGTCTCAGGATTTAATTGTTGTGATTAATGTTTTTTTTTTTTTAAGATTTTGTTTGTTTGTTTGGTTTTGATGCTAGAAATTCAACCCAAAGCTGTGTGTATGCTAGGCAAGAATTTTATCTCTGAGCTAAATTCCCAAGCCTTAAGAATTCTTAAGAAGGTTAATTCAGGATATCCTCTGATTCATTCAGAGTTACATTTATTTCAGCATATTCTAAATACTAGTCACTATATTGCTGTTCAAGATACAAAAATAAATAGGTCAAGATGCATGTGGAAGAGACAAATAAATAGCTTCTATGCTTACTATAAGAAATGTTCAGAGATAGATACAGAGTATTCTGGGAACAGAGGAAGCAAGGATCTTTATATCCACAAGCACTGGTGAGTCAATGGATCTCTAGCAGTTCATTTGGCTCAGGAGCTATTAGTTATCCTGCTTTAGCAAGCAGCCACCAGAAATCTCAGTTTGGCAGCTTGAGTTCCTACCTTCCAAAGCAAGGCATCAAAGAAAGTTTCACCAGAACCTTGATGTGTTGGAATTTCAACAACATTCCTCCAGCTCCATTAGTATTTTCTTATTCTAAAAACCAAGCTCACATCTCTGCAATGGAAAACCCTGCTTTAGCCTCTTGAAAAGCAGACCAGGATTCTCCATTATTATATACAAGTTGGTTTGTTTTTTTCTGAGTTCTTAGAGTTATTTGCATCACTTACTTAAGGAATAATATGTCACATAGTCCCTTTCACTCCCTGTATCACTGCTGACATAGTATTTGCAGTTGAAAACACGTCATCCCTTGCCTATTCAAGTCTCCTAATATTCAGGTTTCAAGTAAGAACCACCTACTGCTGGTTCAATAGAACTGCAAACCAGAGATTATACAAATTACAAATAAATTCCAATCTTTTACTCTGAAGAGAGGAAGATAATCTATTTTTCCCACTGGTTCTTTTATATTTTAGAATCACTTAATTTCCCAAAGAATATTTCAAGAGAATACTGAAAGTGTTATTTAAAATTCAATAAGAAAATAGTGTCAACATTATCCAAAATATAAGAAAAGGCAAAAGAATTTATAACTAGCCCTGAATTATTATTTTATGATTATAGTATTAGATACATAAATATTGATTAGCCTTTCAATTTTTCCCTTCCCAAGCACTCAGCAATTGATTTCATTGCATACTAGGTGAGTATGCTATGACATATGAGATTTTAAAATATTTTACTCTTGGTAAAATCATAATTTTTCATATACTCCTACATGGATTAATGTGGTGCCATCCTTGAAGAGTAAAAAGAAGGAACTCTGTGGCAAATACATTACATTGGAACTCTCTGCATTAGTTTCTTATGGTTGTTGCAATACATATTTATCTACTTTCATTTGAGAAGTTAAGAAGTTATAATTAGTTTAGACCAAAATCATGTGTCAGCAGGGTTATGATCATTCAGGAAATCATAGAGGAGAATCCATTTTCTTACATTTTATTGCTTCTAGGGCTGCATACCTTATCCCATCTTCTGTCTTCAACAAGTGTCCTGCTTTTCTTGTCATATTGCCTTCTGTCCCAGTAGTCAGATATCTCCCTGTTTCTATCTCATAAGGAGATCTGTTATTAAATTTAGGCCTCACCCCTGTATAATCCAAGGAAATATTCCTATCTCATAATCCTTAATTATGTCTCAAACAATCCTTTTTACTCTGTAAAGTGACACTCTTAGGTTCTCAGGATTAGGACCTGAATATTTTAGGAGGCCATTATTCAATCTACCACAATAGAAAGTTAAACCTTTATCCTAATCGAAAATATTTATTTCCTATAATGCTATATCATTGGCTTTTAATTTTTTTCTCAAGTACATTAGCAGTCCAGTTTATAAATTATTGCAGATGAAATTATGGTAGATCTATAATATAGAACTTGTTTGTCTACAATGAACAGTATACCCTTTAACTTTTTAATCAACATTAGGCATACAAAATGGCCAACCAAAGTATGCTTCAATGACTTCTCTAAAACCCTATTTAATATTTAAAATGCTATCCATTACATTTTTTAAATTTCATTACATTGTTGAGTGAAAAACTCATGTATTTTTTAAAACACATACCCCTTAGATTTGGTGATTGGATTTATCTCTCCTCACATACTAATATGGAACTTAGAACTATATAACTAATTCTGATTTTTAAAATAATCATCCTGGCTTCCAGGAAGAATAGACTAAATTTAGTATATAATTACAGTAACTATTCTTAGCTAGTATTTCTTATATAATTACACATTCTTCACCCCAACCCCAATAACCATTTCTTTTACTCGTTACTATGATGCTGTTCATAATTTATCTTCATTTTAATAAGCCTATTGCAAAGGTCTTTTAATTACATTCTTTCTCAAACTCTTATTTTGGAAAGAGACAGGAAACAAAGGAAACAAACAAATAAATTTGAAAGATATATGGACCCAATAACTTATGGCCCATCTGTATCTTTTTTGAGTGCCAAAGGCACAAATTCAACTATGAATTTATTTTGTTGCTACAAAGGTATTTTAAAATTTTGTTTCTATGCATTATATAGCTTTTTAGAATAAATAGATAACTTTATATGGGAAGGATATGCTAATTAATGCCACTGCAGCCTATAGTTTTTTAATTTCACTCAATACCTTCCAAGTTTAATAATTTATACCTGATATTGATGTTACTAATAAAATTAAAAATGGAAATAAATTATGATATTTAGTAATACCTCCTGCATTAAAGGGATATAAACTGTGTTTCTTGAAATCATAAGTACATTTTCTGTAAGATTTTCTATAGTACAAGGGCATCATATTGGAACTCTTTTATAAAAATTTCCCCCATCTCATAAAGTTAGAATTGAACATATTATTTGATACATATTAATAGTATCTGGGCTAAATAATCTGTGTAAAACAAAGGTCAATCATTTTGTCTATTGTGGAAGATTTGAAACCCTATCTTAGTGAAAAATATATGAAAAAATAAAAGTCTGAATTGAATGGACTCCTTTCTCATTTATTCTGTGAATCCAGTTTCTGATGGTTACTCATATCTATATTTATTATTATATTCCCAGAGTTACATCTCCAACAAACCTAAAGATAAATAGCTTTTAAAAACAAGGTATATCCATATGTGTGTGTGTGTGTGTGTGTGTGTGTGTGTGTGTATACATATGTAGAGAGAGCTTTAATTCAAATACTGCAAAATAGATCTTAGAATTAGATGAAGGATTAAGATTTACTTAGAAAAATGTTTGGTGTTTTATTTTATCTTATTTACATTTATATATTTATTTGGCACTGGGGATTGAACCCAGGAGTACTTTACCACTGAATTATATCCTCAGTCTCCTTTTTAATGTATTATTTATTTTGATACAAGATCTTGCTAAATTTCTTAGGGCCTTGCTAGATTGCTGAGGCTAGCCTTGAACTTGCAATCCTGCTCTCTCCACCTTTCAAGTTGCTGGGATTACAGGCATGTGGCACTATGCCTGGCAAAGTTTGGTATTTTATAAAGCAAACTAACTCAAAAAAGTAAACATTGTATTATAGTTTAGACTATGAATCCAAATTCTATGTTCACTGAATCTTCTATCCTTTTGAAATACCAATATTTTAAAAAATGTATTGAACTTTGTGATTCTTTTGTAATTTTCTATTTTTTTGTTTTTCTTTGATATAGTTGTCTAAAAATACATAATCTAATATTTTCAAGTAATGAGGTTTTAAATTTAAAAATACAAATTACTTTAAATGATAAAACAGTCGACAATAACAAAACACCTTTGAATATTTTGTCCAAATCCAGACTTTAAAAATATTTTATGTCACATTCAAGTACATACATAAGTATATAAATAAAGGAATCAAGCAATTCACAACTGCTGTTTAGATGTACTATACCATACAATGACATTTCCTATGTTTTTGTTTTCTTATTGATGCATTAGTTATACATAATATTGGGGTTCATTTTGATGTATTTGTACAAGCATGAGATATATTTGCTTCAATTCAGTCCTCAGTACTTTTGCTTTCCCTTTTCCTCCTCCTCCCGCTGTCCCTTTCCTCTACTGGTCTTCCTTCTTTTTAATTTGTAGATTTTTTTTTTTACATTAGTAGTATTTCCTATTTTTTTAGTTTATACATTTTAAAGTATTATTCACAATCTTTTAAAATGAGACAAAAGTCACAGTTTGGTTGCTATGCCACAGTTTGAGATAATGAATGGTATACAGTTAATATTTGTTTATCTGCCACACATTCAGCTTTATAAAATGTCAACATTTTGCCATGTTGGCTTTAAATAAAAAGAAAATAAAACATTAGATAAATTCAAAGTCCTCTCTATCCCTGTTCCCTTCTTCATTCCTAGAAGAAACTGATATTATTTTAAGTTTGGTATATATTTTCATGCTTTTTTAATAGCTTTAACTTCCTATGGTTATATCCATACAAAATATAGTATATTTTTGCTTATTTTAAAGTTTATATAAAGGTATTTACATATTCTTTTGGGTTCATCATTATGCCTTGTTATTTGTCTTGCTCAATACCTATAACTCAATTTTATCCATTTTAACTTATCTATCATATCTCATTAAATGTATGTTCATCATTTTGTATTAATATATCTACTGTGGTTACAATTTAGATTTTATTGTTGGTGTGGCTGTGATGAATCATAATGTAATGAGGGCTGGGGATATAGTTCCATTGGTAGAGTGCTTAACTCACATTCACAAGTCCCTGGGTTCAATTTCCAGCACCACAAAAAAAAAAAAAAATGTAATGGAAATGTGTGTACATGTATTATACAGCTGCGGAACGTTTTTTTTACTGTATTTTTAGTTTTTTTTCTATGACTGGAAGTGAAAATATAAGACTATAAAACTAGCGCATTTTTGACTTTCTAATGTATTACCGAATTGTTCTTCACAATAATTGTTCTAATTTGTACATGTAATAGTATTGCAGAAGAGTTTCTATTTCTCCACATTCTTGAGAATTCTAAGCATGATAAAAATAATCAAAATAAATGAAATTGTTTTCATTTTAATTTACATTTTTTGGATTAGTAGTAAGATAAAATATTTTCATAATTTTTGGTCCTTTGTGTTTCCTCTTCTCCATTTTTTATACTTTTTCTATTTTTTCTTAATTTTGTTTATGGCTTTAAGGAGTTATTTGATTATTCTGGCAATTTCTTCTTGACTGAATCTTCTTTTTACTGTCTTCATTTCCTCTGCTGTGTATAAATAAGCTTTTAATTATATAATTATATTGTTAAATTAGTTTTTAATTTAATTTTATTTTCTTCTTTACTTAAACCTTAAAGTACTTAAATTTTATTTTAGGTCTTAAAAATTTTATTTTTATTTTTAATGTTTTCATCAGTGCACTGTATGTGTGTATATATATATATATATATATATATATATATATATATATATAGTGGGGTTCATTTTGACATACTCATACATGAATAGAATATAATTTATTCCATATCATTTCCCAGTTTTTTGTGCTTCCTCTTTCCTTCCCCTCTTCCCTCCTCTCTCTCTCTCTCTCTCTCTCTCTCTCTCACACACACACCACATCACACATAAAGGTGGAATTCACTTTAGTATCTTCTTATACATATGTTGCAACATTTTTTTCAGTTTAGACCCTTCTTGACTTGGAAATATGTGTATTTATGTTTGTAATCCCATGATTTTGTGTGAATATGTGTATGTCTATATGTGCATGTTTATGTCTATGTGTGCGTGTGTGCACAATCGTTTTGCAATCACTTGGGAGAAAATAAGAATCTAAGTTTATTACTGTTAGGTTACCAATTAAACCAGCACCGATTTTTCAATGGGTCATCCTTTATCTCTTTACTTGTAATGCTGTCCATCATATACAAGGTTGCCATATTTATGAGAGCCTGCCTGTCTTTCTATTTCTGTAATTATTTCTTTATTCCTAATAATTTATCTTTTCACCCTATAAAAATGTCCCATAATGTGGTCTTTTTTCTTCAGAATTGTCTTGATTCTTGCTGGAATGTTGCTCTTCTGTATATTTTTTTTAAATTTTTTTTTAGTTGTAGATGGACAGAATGCTTTTATTTTATTTGTATATGATGCTAAGGATTGAAACCAGTGCCTCACACATGCTAGGCAAGTGCTCTACCACTGAGCTACAGTCTCAGCCCTGCTCTTCTGTTTTAATTTTAGAAAAATCAGCTTGACTAGTTTCATAAGAAGCTCTGTTGGATATTGGTCATAATTTTAAGAAATTTAATAATTAACAAAAAACAAATATCTAAACACTGAATCCTCATCTATTTGGTTTGATGTTTCAGATTCAATTTATTCACTTTTGCCAGGACCCACATGAGTGAGTTGGTGTCCTTTATGATGTATTTCAAGGATTCATTAGATCTTTTTGTTCTGGTACTAGTGATAACTTTTGGTTAAAGTGATAACATTTGGTTAAAGTGATAAATGTCAGGTTTCTCTGATGGTGTATGTGTTTGTTTCAGCTTTGGTTCTAAGTTTACTTTTGCTGGGAATTCTTCACCCTGAGCTGAGTATGTTTCCTGTACATAAATTTTGCTTTGCTACTGCCAAATATTCAAAATATATCATAACACTGAAACTATTTTTGTGTTGATGTGTTAGCATTAGAGTTTCTAGACATTCAGTAGTATAAATTTTAGCCCCAACTGCTTCAGATACCAGCTCCATATATATCAATTTTCCAGAATTGGTGCCATAGTTAACAATTTTAGGAAACAGGAAACTGCCTATCCATCTTGGGTTGATGCAGTTTTGATAATTTATTTATTCACCCACTTATCAAACACTTTTTACAGTTCCTCCATAAGTCAAAAAACAGCATTATGCCTTCTCTAAGTGCCTTCTCTAAGTTCCACATCTATGGATCAATCAATATCCAATCAAAATTATTTTTAAAAATTACATCTAAGCTAACATGTACAGACTTTTCCTTATAATAATTGTCTCAACAATTTAAAGCTATATATATCATACAATGAAAACCTTCTATCTTGACCCTGTTCTCACATCTTATAGAAAATACACCTTATAGCAGAAAATTGTTTAAGAGGAATATATGCCAAATACTAAATATAAGGTACATCTTGAGTTGTCAAACATTGTTCTTTTCAAGTTCCTGAATTTTTTAGTGAATGTGTAGGTATTTTATTTTTATATTTTTAATTTTATCATACTGGCATTCAACCAGGTGGTGGTATTGCCCATTTACTTTAGGAAGTACCCACTGCCTTTTGACCACCTCTAAAATCACAATTTATTCCTCCTCAGTATAGTTATTTGATTTTAGATGTATTAAATCAACCAATATACCCTTACCACTTGTTTATTTTAAAGACATGTATACATTTTCAAGTTTTAACTAATATATATCCACTAAATAAGGCAATGAAGGTCAAAATCAGATAAAGTAATAAAATGTGGCATTTGTAGATGGAGGGGGGGGTCATACTTGTTTGTTGAAGAAACCTTCAATAAGAGTCTAATTAGTTGCTTAGGAAAGTCAATTTTAAAAGACAAATAAAAATTTCTGTAGATAAATAAAAAGAAAATATCTTATTCTAGATAAGTAAAGAATATCTTTTGAAGTGTTTGCATTTGGTGTCTTAAGTTGGTATCACTAAACTGTGTTATCTTAAATATTTTAGTATCACTGATGTCATAGCTGGGTCATTGTTGTGATTTGACAAGGAGATGTTTCCTATATTGCTAGAAGTGTTCTTGGCTGTAATATCCTATAAAAATAATTATTTTAGGGGCTGAGGATGTGGCTCAAGCAGTAGTGCGCTCTACTGGCATGCGTGCAGCCCGGGTTTGATCCTCAGCACCACATACAAACAAAGATGTTGTGTCCACCAAAAACTAAAAAAATAAATATTAAAATTCTCTCTCTCTCTCTCTCTCTCTCTCTCTCTCTCTCTCTCTCTCAAAAAATAATTATTTTACAGTATGGGTAATCACCATAAATCATGATTATTGAAATGAAAATAGCTATTATAATTTGCAATGTCTTGAGTAGTTCTGCTTATAGTGGGTTTAAGAACATATCTTAATAGTTAAAAACAATTACATAGGTATAAACTATTTTTTCTTTAAATGTACTTTAACTGATTATACTAAATAAAGATTGATATATAACAATGGAGAACAAGAGGCTGAGAAGTAAAAATTCATGTGAAGAATCAAATATATGATACACTATTGCCTAGAAATGATACATTTCACATATATATGTACATATATATTTATGAATATACAAAAGCATAAATATATGCATAAATGCATGGATAAGTGTATGCATAAATATGTACAAAAATAGATATATTTGTGCACATATGCATTTTGAATATATATACACAAATATATAATTAGATATTACATATAATTTGCACTTTATATTTGTATATTGTGAATAGTTTTCTATTTCTGATTGTTAAGAGTAATGCCAGATAAGATTTTGAAAGAAAATTTATTGTCAAAATGAATAGAAGAAAGCTTTCAGACTAAACCTGTTCATCCTAGGATGAAAATGCAGCTTATTTGTGTATTTGCTTTGGTTTTGATAGTTGCTTCTGCCATAACTTAAAGTAGGATTTCAGGCCTTGGTTGACTTAAATTTTGAGTTCATCATATTAACTCTGTGCTTGTAATATATAGTACATGCCTAAATATGTTCTTGTATTTTTCATTTATTAAAAGCTCAACTGTAAATCAAATCTCTACTTGAATACTTTGGTTTGAATACTTTGCTTCTGACAGTTCAGTTTTTTGTCTTAATTTAAATGATTTAAGGTACTTTGCTTTCATTCTAAATCATTGGCAAATTTAATTACAAGGTGAATGAACCAAGCATCCATTTAATATATAACCACTGTGTGCTGTATATTATACTGGACTGATGAGTAATTATTGGTATATAAAATATAAACTCTTAATTCTACCAAAATATATTTTCACTAGGGTCCCAAGACCAGTACATGTAAATATACGAACCACATGTTGGCTTGGATTTGATTCTGGGTCATTAGTTCTATCCCCATTCTTTCATGGCCATGTCACCGAAGCACGTTGTTTTCCTGATACCCTCTTATCACTTTGATAATGCAAAACCACTTCTATTTTTTAAAATATTTTTAAAGTGACATGCCAATCCAGTACTACAAAATATATTTATAATGATTATAAGTAACTTATTAAGTCTTTCACCATAAAATGTACCTTACATTGAGATATATTGACATGTAGTCTACATATATTATACAAGACATTTGTGAGATTCATTTTTCAGTTAATCATGCCATACATTTGGAGTGTGCTTGTAGTTGAACATAAGTATAAAGAATACGACTCTCTTTTTTGTTTTAAAAATAGCTCTTGGAGTGAATATATAAACTCATAAGCAATCTTAAATCTAAATTTGAAAAAAAATCATTAAATGTAAACAATGCCCAAGAAGAATATTGCTGCTTCTCATCATTCCCCAAAACCCATGGAATTGACTCTGACCTCACCTCAGATTACTTATGCTTCTAAAAGTATAAAATGATTTGTAATATCCTGTCCAGACCTAGTATCCTATGTTAATTCCTTGTTAAACTATCCTAAGGAGATCTTGGATCTTGATGTGTCATTTGATTTTGCAAATACAGCAACTCTTCTGCTCTGTTGTTTCTTAACAGTAAAGTTTCAGAGAAAACACATTTCCACATTATTCTTAACTCTTCAATACAGTGTTATCAATAGTTTTAATTCTTCAAGATATTAAAATTTTTACACGTTATGGAGCTAAGATATATTTTGCAATAAAACAAATACCAGGTTTACTAGGAAACATTGGCTTTCTATGAAAATGAATTCATTAGAGATCCCAAATGCACTGCATTTGAACTACAGATCCTGTGAATTGTGCTAGTTAAAATCTCAGAGTTCTTAGGAAATGTAAAGTACATGCGATTGTCGATGTTTAAAAATAGAGATAATGTTGTATCTTTTGTGTAGCTCTAATGGATAGCTGATCTCCTATTGCTCATAATAGGAGATCTGTAAGAATATTGAAGAATTGGCATGTAAGTCATTATCTTACAAACCCACATTATTTCAATAACAAAGGGTTTTATTCTGTTGTTCATTTAGATATGTGTGTAGACAATAGATTTTTTACCTTTGCTTTATATTCCTTTGGAGCTGTAATACAAACTAAAGTATTTTTGCAGGGGGGACAACAACTTCAAAACCATTTTTTTGTTAATATTTCAGAAGTGTAATTATTTTCTGAACATTATCAGGGCCAAGGCAACTGCCTAAGGAATTCATATTTCTTGTCGACTCCTATTACTTGTATGTTCTAAGTGCCACCTTCAGGATTTTTTTCTTTGTACAATAAGTATTGTAATGATCTTTAATCAAGTATAATAAGATTTCTGACTTGGCCTAAATATAATTACTTTAGTATTACTATTCATGCTACCCATCTTGTATATAAGTGAGGTAAGATTTTTAAATGTATAGTATATTTTAACCTAGATTACAATTAGAAAACTCGACTATTACCTGATACTCAAATCACATATAACCTAACATTAGATTATGAATGAATTTTAGAATAATTAAGGTACATTCATTTATAGTCATATTTATGGAATAATTATAAATAATGCAAGATAGCCATATGGAAACAGGGATTCCCAAACTTTTTAAAAAAGAGACTGCATGATGCATATTTTAGGCTTGTGGGATATACAGTTTCAATGCAACAACTCAACTCTCCCTTTGTAGTACTAAAACTATAGATAGTGTTGAACGCATAAGAAGGTATATGGATGAGTTCTAATGAAACTATTTAAAAAAACAAGCACAGGTCCTAGCTTGCTGACTCTTGCCCTAAAAAATCCATGGGATTGGTCATATTTTCAGAGTTGGGAATTTTAGTAAAAAATTGTTGTATTTCTTCCTACAAGTTGGACGATCAGTAATATTTTAAAGAAAATATAACTAAATTTAGCAGGGCAAGGTGGCATATTCCTGTATTTCCAGTGGCTCTGGTTGCTGAGGTAGGCGGATTGCAAGTTCAAAGCCAGCCTCAGCAATTTAGCAAGGCCCTGAACTTAGTGAGATCCTGGCTCAAGATAAAAAATAAAATGAGCTAGAAATGTGTCTCAGTGTTTAAGTGCCCCTGGATTCAACCCCTGCTGCAAATGTGTGTGTGTGTGTGTGTGTGTGTGTAAATTCATCTGAAAAATAACCTAAGTAAATTTCATGTCATTATTTGAATGGGAACACAAGGTGATTTTATTATATCAGACTATAAATTTTGACTTAAACCCGCTTTCTCTTATCACAATAATAGCTAATATTAAAGATATTTGATAATATTTTTAGAGTAGTGTCCATAGAATGTCCTGGACTCTTGGACAAATATCTCCTTATTATTAAACTTTAGATCTAATGCCTATAAAATAAGGATTTTGTCTTGATTTATCTAAGATATCTTCAACTATGCATTTATGTATTTCTGAGTGTCTCATTTGCCAGTAGAAAGTGTGCCCTTGTTTCTATTGTTCTTTTAAAACTTCTTTATTATGAATGTCATTTGTCCAAGAGATCGTATTCTCTTTGAAAGTCACTTCTAGTTTCTATATGAAAAATGTCTTCTAAAATCAATACCAGTGAAAGTTAATCAGTGATAGAATGATTACAGGATGCCTTGTTTATCATTTGGAAGCTAAGATAGTTATCTCTGTGATGATCCTCACATGTGATTTGAAAGGACAGAGGGACAGCTTTTTCTGGTGATGCCACTTGTAATTTGTGAAGTTATAGCCTTTTTGTAAGATGACAACCTGTCTTTATAGCCATATTCCAAAGAAATTTATCAATATTTTACCCAAGTGCCCAGAATTCCATCAGCCCTGTTCTTATATTAAATTTATCATAGATTCAACATTTTTGTAAAGGAATAATCAGAAAACCATCTCTCATTTCATCTCTTTATGTAGTTGGGTGTAAGGGAAAATATTTTCAAAATACCAAGGAGAAAAAATCAGGTCATGCAGCTGCTCCCCCAAAGTGAAATTTGTTTCCATTGCATCCATTATTTTTTTCTCACCAAAATGCAAAGATTACTCATCTTGAGATAAAAGCATCCATGACCCCACCAAAGTTCTCAAGCTCTGCTATTTTATTAATCCATAATTATAGATGACTGAAATGATATCAGTGCCAGTGGCAGGCCAAATTCACCAGGCATATTCTTCATAATCACATCTGCAGAGCATGCTTATGTTTCTGTGAATGAACTTTTTTCCTTCTTCCTCCTCCTTTCAAGTGGTTATAGTGATTGCAACCTTATTTTTCCAAGGTGACTACACTTTATCTGTAGAAAGAAAGACAGAGGTTGGCTCCTGACACAGCCAAATTAATCCGAGTCCATTCTCAGGATTTTAAAGTTGGAACTGGAAAATGTTCACACATTAAAACTCTTGAGCTCTTGAATAGAAATGATGCAAACTTACAAGCTGTTGGCAGGAGCTATTTTCTGATATGTGGTTTTAAAAATAGAAAAGCTATTCTACAGAGGGAGAGAAAAATAATGAAATAAATATATGGAAAGAGGCAGAGTTACCATATGAAGAGCAACTTCTTCTGTTCTCCACACTGTTTGGATCAGTGGTTCCAGTTCACCCTGTCACTCAGCTGTGTTTTTGACCTTGGGTTGTGTGAGAGAACCATGCATATATTTGGTGAACTCTCTTTTGCTAAATTTAGTTCAAATGGATTTCTATAACTTAAAACCCAAAGAACTTATCATGAAGTTTATGCATTCTAAAAATTATAGAATATAACACCTTCATAATATTTTTTTCAAAAGTATGGTTCTAAATTATTGAATGAAATAATTGCCCAAGAGAAACTTCCCAGAGAAACCACAAAAGTGCTTGTGTGTATGTGTGTGTGTGTGTATGTGTGTGTAACTTTGTGAATATTCAACTATTTTTTTAAATAATGTGAATGATTTCTATGAGTCAGGCAACAGTGTTCATTAGACAACAATGAATAAGTACAAAAGTGATTGTTTAGTCTATTAAAGGATAAACATATTAAATAAATAATGCTCAAAATTACTAGATGATTTGAAAATGAGGAAAATACTATGAAGAAGAAAGCCAATTAGAGATAGCAACATATGTGAAGGCCCTGTGGCTGATTCAAACAAAATATTCCAGTACCAGTACTAATAGTCTAAAGGGTTTATTTCAGAAAGCCATTCATTAATTAGGTCCTAAAAGTATTATTTCTGTTTCCTGAAAACCAAAATTAGCTTTCAAGTAGGAAAGACATGTTTGTTTATGTTTCAATTATTTTAAACCCTTTTTGTTCAGGTTATCCAAGGTAAGACAGGTACAATATACCATTTTTGATACCATGAGTTTGTTCATCAAACTCTGTTTGTAGTCAGTAAAAAAGAAAATTTCATCTCAGGCATATTTTTGGTTTCACAATGTATTAGCCAATGAATTTATGAAGTCCTACTTAGAGCAGTGTGGCTGAGGTGGTGTCTCAGCATATTATTCTGAGCCACTGTCAATTCAAACTCAGAGATAGGGCCTAACAAAGCATGTGTGCTAGAGCCATGGAATGTTCATGTCTGTCAGAATTAATAGAAAAACACACTCTCTTTAAAAATATACACTGAGAGTAGCAACAAGAAGTAATCTCTTAGGCTACTTCTCCCTGTTCTTACCACAGCCAATAATATTGTAACATTTTAGTCATATTCCAACAAATAGCATTAAGAATGTAAGAGAGAAAATTATTATTTATGACTTCTCCAGGTTTCTGAGTGATGCATGAACTATTTAGCCATATGCACAAAGAACCGTACATTTAGTTGCCATGGCACTGCTTATCTATTGCCTTTACAGGGAGCAAAATGGTGCTTTCACCACAGTGTGACTCATCCCCAGAGGTAAGATTGATAAAGCCATCTTTCTTAACTCTGAGCTAAAATGCTTCCATTGGCAGAAATGTTTTGTTGTTGTTACAGAAAAGAAACTTGTTGCCAAACCCAGGTTTAATCCATGTTCTCAATAATTTAAAGCCTTGATCAAAGATAAAAGTTACCTTGATTGAAATGTAATGATTCACACACAAAAGTGAACAACAAATTGAATACCCATTAGCTGTACAAGTTTTCTTAACTTGTATATCTTGGATTATATCTAAGCATTGTGGAATGCATGGCACTGATAAATCCTGGTGTTACTGATGAGGGACTATCAGTGATCTGATGAATAGAGTGCCCCTGATAAGTAATCTTTATTGTTCTTCAGGAAATAGTCAGTTGAAAGAATTCATCAAGTATTAGGTATCTGAGCTTAAGAATTCCCCCTGTGCACCTTGATGATGGAAAGAAAGTATAATTCCAGGACAAGTTTGACAATTCATGTATGTGCTTAATTATTAAGAGCCTTCTCTTGGCTTTCACAGCTCTGCCTTTATACCTCCATTAGGATAATTTTCACTTTGCTTCATAATTAATTTTCTTTCTTAATTATTAGGTTAACAGATTTTGAAATAGATGATGCTGTTGTTGTTCTTAATTATCAAGGCATAAGAAGGAAAGGCTCAGTACATATCTGTTGAACAGTGGCTAAGAAAGCTGTGTTCATTCAGCTTTTTAAATTTTTATTTGTTCTTTTTAGTCATACATAACAGTAGAATCCATTTTTATAAAATTGTACGAGCATGAAATATATCTTATTCTAATTAGTATCCCAGTCTTGTAGCTATACATTATGGTGAGATTTACTGTGATGTATTCATATATGTACAAAGGAAAGTTATGTCAGATTCATTCCACTGTTTTTCCTATTCCTGTTCCCCTCCCTTCCCTTCATTCCCCTTTGTCTTCTCCACTGAACTTATATTCTTCCTCCAGCCCTTGTTGTGGTTTAGTATCCACTTATCAGAGAGAACTGTTTTAACATTCTTCAAAAGATAGAAAGAGAAGAAGGATATAAATCTGGGAAACATTAGATGACTAAACACACAAAATCTGTTTTCTTCTAGGGAAATGCTCTGGGTTGTCTTAGCCTTGTAATAATAACTCTGATTTTGTCTTATCTAAAAAAAGCTTAGAAAACATATCCTAGGGCTTAGAAAGCTCCTATCCTGTTTTATTAAATAATTGATGCCTTTGAAAAGGCTCCAGAAACTATACTTTTGGAAGTCCTTAGGAACAAGGATTACTTATTTCCTGAACCTGGCATATTTTATGAGTTAAACAAATGAAATATCCTAGATCTTAACCAACTGTTGCAAATCAAATAGCTCTGACAGAAATGAGACACATTTCAAGAATTAATACAACTTTTACAATAAAATTCTTTAGAAAGAAGTTAATTTAGCAATGACAAAAAAATTCTACAGCAGCAACACAGAAAATACAAAGTGAACTAAATCTTATAAAATAGGAAATATGCATCTTTTTAACCATGATAGTATTTTTTAATTAGAAAAATCTCACCAAAAAACTACACTCAAATTATTATAGGTTATAACAAAAGTTTTGTGAAATGAAAATGTGATAAAGTAGAAAGTATTACAAAGTTTGTAATTATGCAAAATTTTGTAAATGACTCTTCTTTTCATATAAAATAACAAATATTGAAATCTTAAAGAAATTTCAGATAGTAATATGTAGTATATTTGGGAAACTGAATTTGAAGTCACAGCACACAACCATCATCTCTAACAAATTAAGTGGTATATTGCAATAATTTAATGGTTGGTTTTCTGAAGCAAAAATTAAGTTCCTATATTATTATATGATAACTTCTGGTTTATCATACCTAATTTATAGTAAAGTGCTCACTTCTTTAATATTTCTAATAACAGCTATTTTTTATTTCTTTTAAAAAGCAAAGAAAAACAAAGATCAAATTTCTTTCTGTTCTAGACTATGAACATTTTCCTATACTGGGTGGCCATCCCAAAGTAATTAATTTCTATATCTTCTTCTTCCAGTGGCCTAGGATAGTCAACTTAAATTCTTTCAATCCTGGATCAACATTCAATCTATTAGGAAAAATTTTTCATCTTCTTTCTTCTATTTTTATGTACCCAAATTATGGTCTTCATCAATTTAGGCTACTATAACAAAATACCACAAACTGAGTCACTTATAAATAGCAAAAGCTTATTTCTTATGTTTTTGGAGGCTGAGAAGTCAAAGATCAAGATAGTGGCAGATACAGTATCTGATGAGGATTAATTTCCTCATAGACAGTCATCATCTCACTCTCACTTCACATGGCAGAAGGAGTTTCTCTGGGGCATTTTATATAAGGGCAAAAATCCCATCCATGAAGTTTTGGTCTCCATGACCTCCTAATACTTTTACTTTGGGAGTAAATACTTCAATACATGGATTTGCAGAAGACATAAATATTCAGATCATAGCAATTAATGTGTGTTAGAATTCCATTGATTCAGATTATCTGTAGAGCAGGTGGTTTGTATTTGGGGGAGGGAATTTGTTGTTGTGGTTGTCTTGTTGTTACCTAATTCAATCTTGATGTTTCTGCTTACATAGATATCCCAAGTTAAGAGCTGTTGAATGGTTTCCTTTAGTGAGACTTCCTGTGTAGTAGGTAATCTGGTATTTGAACATAAAGAGGCACCTGCCACAAAGTTGAAAATATTTGTTGTTGTTAGTAAGTTGAATGTTTTCTGAAATCCTTTGTTCTCTAAAGCCATATTAAACCTTATAATAGGAAAAAGCAAACCATAAATAACTTATTTACATGACTCAAAGAAAACATTAATATTTTTACCTCCCTTGTGAATAAACTCAAACAATAATGATATCATATGTGGAACTTACATAAAGTTAGGCCTTTTTTACATACAAATTTTAAGAATCACCAATACAGCAAACCTAACTACTGACACCTTAGAAATCACCAATTAATTATTTCACTTAAATCCCAGAGTGTAGATTCTCCAGATATTTATAGATACCAGGATCAAATATTTAACTTTTCTGTCTTTTGACTTATTACTCAATTTGCATTTTGACTTCTAAAAATGTTAATGGTGCATTAAAGTTATTTATTTCAAGTTTAAATCATTGAATCATAGGTGGTCAATCATGGAAAATATAATCCATTGTTGTTCATTTTATAATGACAGGAATAACGAAATTTAATGGAAATATTATAGTGTGACCTTTAATTAAACAAGCTTTTGTTTTGTTTAGTTTTTAAATTTTAACTGCCTTGGAGCTAATGTATGTGACCATTACATTTGTTTTCAGTATTATTTTATACCTATTTGGAAAAAAAAAACATGCCTTATGTCAGAGGTATTCGGTTATAAAAATGTGGTGTGATTATAGCTGATTAAATCACACTGGACCACAAAACTCTACTTAAGTAATAGTCAGTAAAACTAAAACATACAAAAAAGGAGTCAAATTCAGTGCTAAGGGTCAAATAACTCTGCCCTTGATCTTTCCAAGGAACTCTAATAATTGTCAACTGAACTTCTAAGTGCTAATTAATGTGACATAAAAATCAAGCCCTCTCTCACCTTAATTTGACTAATTATATATTTATATTAGTTCTGAGATACGTCCATTCAACCTCAAAATGGTGCCTTGTGAAATCCCTCAAAAGCTTAAAGATAAGGCAGATGTAATTTTGGTTGTAAGTTTTAATAAACTATTTCACTGAATTCTAGGACCCTGAAGCTATAAATTCTGGTTTGTGGAAAAATTGAAAAATATACATTTAAAATTTTAAATTACTCATGATTTTTGATTATAAAAACATTATTATTCTGGTGATATTGAGGTCAAATGGAAATGAAATAGAATTCTTCCTCTTATGCCAACAATGTCTATGTGCTAGTTTTGTCATGTGTGTAGACAAGGAGGTGCCTGATAGTCACTTTCATAAATCTAAGATTTAATGAATGAAACTTTAAGTTTTAGATAAGAATCATGTCATTTTCATCCTTTTACAAACATTTATGGTGATGTAATTGAATGTACAAAGTACTGATGATTTCATGTCTCTGGGTCTCATCCACAAACCTCTGGCTGCTACACAAAGCCCATTCTTAGTGATAGCACCAGCAGGATACCTAAAGCTTCAAGAATACTCTCATGAACTACAAATGGAACTGTACATTAGTAAGTTGTTTGTGAGGTGTCCCCCAAAATTTCATGTGTGAGACAATGCAAGAAGGTACAGAGAATAAATGATTGGTTATGAGAGCCTAAACCCAATCAGTGAATCAATATCCTGATGGGATTAATTGAGTGGTAACTGAAGCAGGTATGTGGCTGGAGGATGCATGGCATTGGGGGCATGGCTTTGGGGTATATATTTTGTATCTGGTGAGTAGAGTATCTCTCTCAGTTTTTTGATCATCATGTGAGCTGCTTCCCTGTGCCACATTTTTCTGCCATGTTTTTCTGCCTCACCTGGAGCCCTGCAGAATAAATCTCTGAAACCATAAGCCCTCACATAAACTTTTAGTCCTCTACAGTTGTCCTGGTTGTGTCCTTTTCCTGACAGCAGGAAAAAAACTGACAAAAACATTGCTTTTATTTATTCATTTATTTATTTATTGGCATTTGGGGATTGAACAAAGGGGCACTTAACCACTGAGCAATAATACCAGCCTTTAAAATATATATATATATATATATATATATATATATATATATATATATATATATTATTTCGAGATAAGGTTTTTGCTAAATTGCTCAAGGCCTTGTTTAGTTGCTGTGGCTGAATTGGAATTTATAATCCTCATGCCTCAGCCTCCCAAGCTACTGGGATTACCGGCATGTGACACTGTGCCTGGCTAGCAAGTTATTTTTAAAAGCTGTTTTGTGTAACTAATACAACTAAACAGTACAACCTATCCACTTCCTTTCTGGATATATTTCCAACAGAAACATATAAGAGATATACAATAATATTCATAGAAGCACTATGGATAATACCCTAAAGCCAAAAACTCCTAAGGGTCCATCAATACTAGGATGAATAGGTATGGTCACCTAATAGAATAACTTACATCAATAAAAATGAATGAACTTTAATTATACATGATAATATGAATGACTCTCACATGCATTATATGAAAGAAGCCAGACAAAAGAAGTATATAATGTATGAAAGATATGGAAAATAGTATCCCGCAAGAAAAGGGGAATGACAGCTGCCAGGGAGAAAAGGAGGACCGTTGAATCTGGGAAGGCAGAAAGGGAAGGCAAACAATGGGCCCTGGACTCTGAACTTTTATCCTAGAAACAATGAGTTTCAAGCTTTTACCACTGTTTTCCAGAGGTAGATTTTTAACCTGCACAGCTAGTTTCCTGACTGCCCAACTGGCATGCCCTCAGTCTTTAATGATTAAGTCTCACTACACATTACGCTATGATGAACTCTCATTAACATCTATAAAAAACAGGCCCCTCATGTAACCAGTCACTGTTTTCTCCCCTAAAAATGTGCCATTCCACTGCTGTTTAATAAAGACAGCTTGCTGATCCGTTGAAGTCTGCTCCCATTTCTGTTATTTTTGCTTACAATGTATGTTCCATTTCTCTAAATTTCAAAAAGAGTAAAATTCATATTGTTAACACTCAGGTTAGTGGTTACCTTTACTGAAGGGAGAAGTGATGGGAAAAAGCCATGAAAAGGGCTTCTGGGATACTGATATGATGTTCTATATCTTAATCTGGTAACTGGTAATGTGGGTATTTTCAGTTGATGATGATTCATCAAAATATATACTTATGATTTATGTACTTTCCTATAAAGTATTGAAAAGTTCTTAGATTAACTATGATAAATTGAACTCAACTATTTATATTTGCTTGCATTAGATTCCTAGAGATGATGTAACTACTTAGGTGGCTTGAAACAAAAGAATTCCTCTCACAGAAATGACAGCCAGAAATCTGAAATCAAGGTATTGGTAGGTTGTTTAATTCTAGAGGCTTTGTTCCATGTCTGTTGCTAGCTTTTAATCTCTGCCAGCAATCTTTGTTATTCATTGGTTTATAAAAACATTACTCTAATTTCTCTTTTCTTCTTCACATTATCTTCTCCCCTGAGTTTCTCCTCTTCTTTCTCTGATAAAGACACTGGAGTTGGAATTAACTGGTCCATATAGGTCATTGAGAATTATAATTTAATTACATCTAATATTCAAGGACACCATTTTTTAATAAATTCACACTCACCAGTTACTTGGTAACATTATAATTTGAGAGTGGGTACTATTCAATTCAGTACAGTGTTCATTCTTCAAATTCCACAAAAAACATGGTAACTGAAATATAAAAATAATATACAAATGAAAAAATATGAGAAGAGTAATAAGTAAATAAGAGTTTTGAAATTTTGGAAGATGAAGATTGAATACTAGTTGATGTAGTAGAATGCATGAATTAAAATTGGCTTGACAAAAAGCATTTCTAGGCTGGCTCAGGATTTGGACATGCCAGGTACTTTTGGATGCAGAGACAAATGATGGAATTTAAGACTATATAATGAAGTTATAACCAAAGACAATCATCCCACTTTGGGCATCAAAGTGCCTTAATCATCCCACACTGAAGAAGGAAGGAAAGATACTTATAGCTTTATTTTAAAAAAGAGAGAACAATGATAAGAAAGAGAAGAATCAATATTGTGTGCACGTATAAATGTGTACAAACTGATAGAAACTCTCCCTTACTACCCCTCTGTTCTTATCTATTAGGACACTGGCAGATAGATTAGTCAGGAGATTGGAGGAATCTTCTATGCAGAAAATTCTCAAGCTTAAGAGAAAAATGCCTGCCTTTTGTTTCTGTATATGTGTGGGGGTGGTGTAGGGAAGGTGTGTTCATATAAAAGGATCAATATTTCCCTGATTACATGCACTGAAATCCAATTGACAATTGCTCTACCTGTGTGGAGCTTTCTTTATTTTTTAATGCCTCACTTACATGTATCAATGGTCAGCCAAGAGTTACAAATATTTGACAAAAGCTCAAAATATACAAGATTACTTTTTTTTAAAAAATAAGCATACAGTGAGAAGTGTGAAAAAACAAACTCTTCAGGAAAATGAAAACTTCAAAAATATAATAAATATTCTCAAGCATATTAAAGAAGCATTTTATAGCATCTAAATTGGTACGACAATGGACATTCAGATAACTAAGAAAAACTATTGACAGATTAAACTGTCATACCACAAATCTCCCAGAAGGTAAAACAAATGTTCAAGAAGATGAGAAGATTTTTTTTCAAAGGAGAATCAATACAAAATAACTGAAAATAGAGAAAAATAGTGAAAAAGAAATTATTAAGTATGTAATGAAAGAAAATTCTCCTTAATTTGATGAACTTGATTTTCCATATTTTAGGGTTCAATAAATGACCAGCAAAAGAACAATAAGATAGTCCACATGAGTCATATCATCCAGAAATTTTAGGACACCAAGGATAAGGATTCTGTTTTCCAATAGGGAGTAGTGTGAGATCATGTATTATATAACAGGTATTAGATTTCATTGACTTCTTCCAGAGCAATTCTTGAGAAAAAATAGACAATGAATAAATGTCTTAAAATTTTTAGGATAATTAATCAATTGCTTTATTTTTATAATTCTATATCCAGCCAATTTATCAATAAGTTAATCTTCAAGAAAAGATGTATAGAAATTTTTATAACTACAAGTTCTCAAAAATATGTCTACAGTGTACCCATTTCCAAGAAAGTTCTGGATGTTAGGGAGTAAACTGACAAAAATAGTTGAGAACCAGATTAAGAACAGACTGATTTTTTAAAAGTAATTAAAAAGAAAAATCTCTTGAGAGAAATGTATGAATTATAAGTAATAGAAAAATAGAAACCTAAGTATACAGAAGAAAATTATTTTCATTAAAAGTCAATAGGAAATTTAGATAATATACTTATATGTGGGGTGCTCCCAGTAAACCAAACCACTCAAAATCTCAGAACAATTTGCTGTTTCTTCCTGTTTATTTCTCACGTGATAGCTCCTTTCTCCATCTTCATTGTTTTTTTCCGAAACTATTCTATCACTGAGCTACATCTCGAGCCTTCTATCTTCATTGTGAAACCTATAATATGGAAAATCATATGCTAATCCTTTAAAGACCCAACTTAAAATGCAATTCCACAAAAATATAGACTGATATCTATCTGTCCTTGGCTGAGGAGAAATTTATTAGCATAGACACAAAATGTAGACATGCACATAAAAAACTAAAATGTGACCACATTGTAATGCTAAACTGTTATAATGTAAACAAAAAGAAAAAAAGGGAAATAAAAGGAAAGGAAAGAGAAACCATAAGCATGTTTAAGAAGTAAATGCCAGATTGGAAAATTACTATTTCCAGTGGATATTACGACAAAATACAATATAAGATCTAGAAAGAATTCCAAGTCAAAAGAAAGATAAAAATATAATGGAGTGCACACAGAACGGTGAAAGTTATAGCATAAAATTCTTACAAGATAAAATACAATTATGAGAGGTTGGTAAACTTCACTTTTATCAGTGAAAAATAAATTGAAATGACAAGTTACTATTTTCACTCATCAGACAGATAAAAAAATCTGCTAACCAAGTATTAGGAAAAATATTAAGGAAATTTGTATTCTCAGAACTATAGGTAGGGATATTAAATTGTTGCAACCATTTGGTCAGACTATTTAACAAAACCTATAAAATCAAAAAACCTGATGTCTTATTGCTAGAATGTTCATTTATTTCTCAATCTGGGATACCTTTGAACATGAATGGCAGAGCTATTAAAATGTATGCCAAAACTAGGGTTTAAACGGGAGTTTTCCCAGGCCAATCTGGTTGCTGTCACTCTATGATATACTTGAGGTATAGACCCTAGAAAATGTCTTGTCCACGTGTGCTATGTGTATGTAAAGCTATTCTTTGAAGCTTTAGAAAGATTTGGTCAAAAGGGTGATTTATAAATGAAATGTAAAACAGAGTACTAAACAGTAAAGAAAAAAGATGAACTAGGTTTCTGTATATATCAATATTATTATTTATTCAAAACATAAACATCAGGTATAAATTGAAAACTAAAAATTTCAGAAAGTTATATGCAAAGATATATCGCATCATATAAATATTAATTGATGTAAGTATAAAAATGGAATGAAAGTATGTATAAAAATGGAGTGAAATAATATGACCCAAAGTTAGAATACTGCTTGTCTGACAATTTGAAAAAGGATATCTCGTCATGGTTTAAGAAGAATTAAACTATATCAGTAATGTTTTATTTCCTTAAATAAATTAATTTGAAGCAAATATAGAATTTTTTGAATTGGGAGGCTTTGTGCATTTTTAAATATATTATATTTATATTTTTTATTTCTCAAAATGAAAACAAAATGTCTCCTCTTTCATGAAATCTCCCTTGATCTCTTTAAGCCAACATTATGATATTGTCTTTATGTCTACAATTTGTGAATGTAACATTATAGCTCTCCTGTAAGAGTTATGCTATTCTGTTTATTAATTTATCTTTCCCAATAAATTGAAAAATTCTTAATGGAAAGGACAGTGGCTTGTCCCCTTTTGTATCCCTCCACAATACCTGACAAAATATGTTGCATAGGATATGCCCAATATGATTTTATTAAACTCACTAGCAAAAGAATAGCATAGTTTACCTAGAAATCCTTGCCTGGTTTTAGGTAACTCTAAAAAATTGTTAAATTTTCAATTTTTCCATGCTTTTATTTTTGTTTCACAATGTAACTATGTTCTGTCTCTATTAACGTGCTCTTTTGGAATGAATCCCTAATAAAGTAAAACTACAGTGCTTTATGCTTATGTATTCCTAATATATTAAAAATGTTGCATACTCTAATAATCAAACCAAGTCTAGTTTTAGATTGGTAGCCAAAGGGCCCTGTTTCAATTTCTCCTCTCTCATAAATATTTATTCTTTGTCCTAAAGCTGAGTTCTAGACTGTTGAATGAACTGTGACATTTTTCTCAGTTACTCTACTATGTCACTTTGGCACTCTAGTAATGTTAACTTCTGTCAACACCAATTAACGTTTTTTGACCATCTACTGGGTCCATAGCAGAATTTCAGTTATCCTTTGCTCATTTAGAATCTAGTTGTTAAGCAAAGATTGAAGATAATATATCATTTGCTTTGAGTGTTTTTTTTATTATTATTATTTCAAATTTCATGACTGGTTTTTCCACTAGCATAAATAAAACATATGCTTTTATTTTTTTGAAAGTATAATAGTTTGTTCAGTTGAACAATGCCTAACTCACAAATGAATACTTTGCAAATAGTGGATATATAAGTACATATGTGAATTCATTTGGCCCCAATGTGAATTTAATATGCTATGTTTAGTTATCATTTATCAACAGAACTGTTAGTTAAGGGAGGACAGCAAGTATGCTTGCTCATACATACATAAAATACTAAATTTAGGTTTCAGTTCTAGCTTTTAAAATGTGTTCTTTGTATGCTTTTTTAATACTGAAAAGGCTTCTTTGTTCTTGAAAGTGAAATATATTTTTTAAGAATAGTTTTCTCAAAAAAATTTAGATATTTTTTTGTTTGCAGTTTTCTCTGCTGTATCAGACTTAGGGCCAGGCATACCTGGCTGCATTTAGACCTCTAGATTGTTATCCAGCTTTCACTTGAGACAGTGCTTTGCTTGTACTGTGTTTATTTAGCTAGTTGATTCCTGTGATTTCTGGACGCTATGCACAGTGTGATTTGTTTTACAATTAGGTCTGATGAATTATGCTGGCACACTTAAAAAGTGTTGATTTCAGGTACCCTTTCACACATACATTCAAAAGAGGTGCTGATGTTAGCACTGACTTTTTAGAGTGATCTTTATATCATAATTAGAAAAATTTTAAAAACCCTATGTTGCGATGTGTGGTCCCTGCATTGCTTTGATGCTTCTGTAGTTAAGAAGGGCAGGAACAGCCTTGAGGAACACTTGCTGACTTGGCAACATGAAGCAAATTGCATGGCACCTCTGGATGAGCAAAAAAGCAGCTCATTTCATTCATCTTGCCCCTGCCAGACCATATTGACAGCCTGGTTAGTTACTTGCTCATGTTGTCAAACAATTCAACTGGCTGAAATTCAAATACCTTGAATACCTCAAATACCTTGAAGACTATTCAACTGGCTGAAATTCAAATACCTTATTCCCAATATATTAGAGTATGCATCAGAGGTGGCTAGGGCTTAGAGAAGCAGGGGCTGTATTACAGGTGCTTGGTATTTTGTAGCCTCTCATGAGTACACTGTTAGGCATTCAGGTATTAAAAATGTTTTGGAAATCCTGCTCAGCCCCTGGCATGTTTTTGACCCTCTCTTGATCTCTCGTTCAGCTGTTCAGTAAAAAGAAATTAAACCGAAGAGGCATGAGGGTGGCTACAGCTGGTGTTACAGAGGTTGGCCTTATGCTACTAGATAGTACATGCATTATTTTTACTCATGTGGAAGGCTGCCTTGATGTGCATTTCTACTGCTGTCAAAAAGATTGATTCATGAAACATTTTGTAAAAAATGCTAAGTACTAGCTACTTTGGGTATTTACCCAGGGGCATCGCAGCTGCCTGGCATTGCAGTGTGGCAGCTGAGCAGTAATCCCTGCTATTTCTCTGATTTGTTTGTGTCTTTTTCAGCAACTGAGCTCAGGAGGTTCAAGCCCAGAGTGGAGCCTTCACTCCCTGGTGATCTCATCCAGCCCACAGCTTTAAATACTCTCTGTGATGCTAATGACTCCCAAATTTATATCTATGGCCCTGATGTCATCCCTGCATCCCAGACTCATCTATCAGATTGCTTACTAAAAGCTCCACTTTGATATCTATGCAATATCTCAAATTTAACATGAACAAAACTAAACTCCTGACCTGTCCACCCACATATGCCTCCATCTGCTCACCCTACCATCTTCCCATAGCAATAAATGGCAACTTCTTTCTTATGGTTTCTCCAGCCAAAGCCTTGCAGTCAACCTCGACCCCTTCTTTATCTTGCACATTCCATGGAATCTATCTTGAAAGTAAATTCATTGCTTGGATATTTCTCTGCTGCTGCCACCTTTATCCAAGCCAACAACATATTTCATCTACATTATCATCACTGCTTCCATATCAACCTGCTTCTCTAGTTCTAATTATGTACTTTCCTACATCATTAAAAGTGAATCCTGAAATACAAATCACATCATTTTATCCTCTGCTTAGAAATCACCAAGGGCTCTTAATTCCAAAGTCCAAACCAAACCTACAAAGCCATAGGTTTTCTATCTCTCTGATATTTCTTAAACATTTTATCCTTCCACTCTTTCCTCATAAACCTGAATATACAATGGCCTTTTAACTACTCTTCAAATTTTCCAGGCATGATCTAGCCTTTGAACTTTCTCTTCTCTGCATGGAATGATCTTTTGCCAGGTATATTTTTTTTAGTTGTAGATGGACACAATACCTTTATTTATTTTTATGTCATGCTGAGAATTGAACCCAGTGCCTCACACAAGCCAGGCAAGTGCTCTACCACTGAAATACAACCCCAATCCTTCTGTCAGGTATTTCCACAGCCTAGTTCATCATCTTCTTTAGATTTCCACTCAAATCCCTCATTATTAGTAAGATCTTTGTTACTGGCCTTTATAAAAGATAGCACTGCTGGAGATGGTCTCTTGCCTTGCTGTATTTTCTTAATGACATATATATTACTCTGATGTCTTTTGCTATTGCATGCCGGCTTTGTTTCATTCACTACCAGTTTTCCAGTAACAAGAGGAGTGTCCAGTGCACAGCCGTCCCTAATAAGCATTTTTTAGAAAGTACAAACATTCACCTCACTCTTTATTAGCTGTACAATCGTGCTTAGAATACCTGGAACTTTTTCTATTTTCATTCTAATAGCTCTGTAATATCTTTAGCTCTTCAGTGGAAAAGTTCTTGTAAATCCATAACTTCAGGGAGTTCATTTCTCTATCTCTGACTTGAAAAGTCCATGAAACACATGGTTCCTGAAATGGGTCTTGAATTCTTTTAATGGCCTAACATCAAAAACACAGTAATGGTCACAACTCCCTAGACTTGGCATTTGCTTCTACTTTTCAAATAACTGCAGCATCTGATTCTCATCTTTTCCTCCACAAACAACTCACCATTCCTGTTCCTCCCTCTCTTCTTATTTCAAAAAGTAAGAATTGAGACATCTTATTCTTCTTTTGTCAGAGAACTCAGAAAAAAAAACGTTGCCTATGGTATTGCTTCATATTGTCTATTACTTTGGATTTTAGCTTTTTTCAGATCTCTTCATGTTATTGATTATCCTTTTAATTAGAAATAATCCTGATTAGCAATTGTTTTCCAAGAGGATGAACCACTACACTTCTCTTATGGTGTTTAACTGGATATTAACTAAAATACAGCTTCCCAATTGATACATACTGGCATACAGTTATACTTCAAACCAATTTCAATTGTGCTAAGATAACAATTCTCCTAAGCTCTCAGAGGCAGCTGCAGCCCCAAAACCAATCACTTCTGATCACAAGGTTTTTTATCCAAGACTGCCCTGCAAATATTTTATTTTTATTATGTGCCATGGCAAAAGGTTGGGAGTAACTCTAGTGCAGCACTGCTAAATAGAAATTTCTAGGCAATTATCTAAATGTTCTAGATATGATTTCCAGTAAGGTAAACACTGTATATATGAGGTTATTGAGCTCTTGAAATATGACTAGTGTGTTCTGGGCTCAGTGGTACATGCCTGTAATTCTAGCAAATCAGAAGTCTGAGGCAGATATATTGCAAATTTGAGGCCAGTCTCAGCAATGTAGAAAGACCGAATCTCAAAATAAAAAAGGTTAAAAGGACTGGATATGTAGGTCAGTGGTAAAATGCCCCTGGATTCAATCTCCACTACCCAAAAAAGAAAAGAAAGAAAGAAATAAAAGGAAATATGGCTAATGTGGCTGAGTCCAAAGTCTATCTAGTATCTACCATATTGGATGGTACAGTGCAAGTTTATAGTCTTAACTACATAATCCACTGGGAAATAAAGATGAAAATAAGCACAGTTAAGCATTTTATCAGGCTCAACAAATAACAACCCATAGTGGAAGCAGCAGGGAGAAATTAAATTAATAGACCCCTAACTTGAGAATAAAAGCATCAAAGCAAACCTAATCTTTTAATGTGGCTAACATTGTTGGATACTAGCTGGCTGAATCTTGTGTTTGCTCTCTCTTCTATTGTCTTCTTTTTGTTTGATGATGTGGCAACTGACAGTACTGTTGCCTGAAAGTGGCTTCAAAGTCATACCTGCAGGCTTCACCCTATTGAGTCCAGGTGAATTCTGGCATCCGAGTTGTTCTTCTAATAAGGCCTGGAGCAATCTAATAATTTGCCGTTGGGTACAGACCATGTGGTGTTTACTCCCCACCTCTCCTTTTTAGATAATCTGACAGTCATTTGTGAGGCCAGTGCTCCATGTTTAGCAATGCTTTATGCTAGGTTAATCATTATGGAATTAGCTATTGCTTGCAGCCATTGTCTTTGAAGTACTGTTTAATCCAAGCCGCAGCATTTTTGAGTCTGAAGATTTTTGAATCATAATTTACAACCTAAAGTTAATTTACAATGAGGAAAAGCATGTTAGACAACCTATTGTTTATTCATAAATTATCCTAAGAGATAATTAGTATCTGGCCTTCACCTCAGGTTTTCTATGCTTGTTAATTCTTTCAATAAAATGTGAAAATTCCTATTTGTTCATATTTCTAAAGATGACCCTGATCCAATGTGTCTCATAGCCTAAATAACTTCTGTCCACTGGCTTTACCAAGTTCAGCTCTGTTTCTTTATTCATGCTGCTCCCTTTTACTTGAATGTGTAGAAATTTTGTCTTAGGTACAATTTAGCCTTGCTCTCAGAGGCATCCACATCCCCAATACTGATATTAACACACAGCAGCCTTTATGAAACACATTTTATGTGCCAAGCATAATACCACCTACCTTTACTAGGTATCTCATTTCAATTTAATAGCAAACCTTGAAGAGATATTTTTCAAGTTTTCACAAGTGAGGAAACTAAGCTTTAAACATATAAAGCAATTTGCATAAAACAATTTCATGATACAGAAGACTTAAGATTTGAACCTAGGTCTTCCTGGCTCTAAATTCCCTATTCTTTCCACTGCAGACAAAGGAGAAAAGGAGTCTAATAAAAGGTCCTATAAACCACTGAGCTTGTTCTCATTTCCTATAACTTGCAGCTTTCATGTTTGGTTTATTGATTTCCAAGTCTTGTCTTCCTTATTCTCTCATCTTTCTTCCTACCTCATAGTATGAATCCACACCAATAGATAACTACTTCTTTGTTGAATTTAGGCAAGAGAGTATAGTAGATGGGGAATTCCATGCTTCTTCCAGAGTAAACCGGTGCAGGTACATTTTCTGATGAACCTTTTACATGTTTCTTATCCATGAATTTCTCTCTCATTAATATCCTATCCCTCTGAAATAACTCATAGCCAAGAAAATATGTTTTATCTCACAATTACCATTGTTCATTTGTCGTTGAATTGTTGGTCATGTACATTCAACCAGAATATAAATTACTTGTGTGTCAGTATCTTATTTTATACTTATTTTTGGCTAATTAGTAGTTTTTACATATTGCTGATTAATTAAGTGCCTTCACATTACAAATTGGCCCAAAGAGAAGTATAAAAATTAAATATAACCCCAGAAATGAATGAAATAGATGAATATACTAGTTCCTGGTCATACATTATTTAAAGAAAGATAATGTTTATCTCATATAAATGTACAAATTGCCAGTACTTATCATTTCTTTAGTGGTGTTAATAACCATTTTATGGATACTATAATATATTTTCTAGATGAGTAAGTTTTTTAAAGTAACTAAAGCATAACCCATTATCCATAAAAATGTACTTTGTAATGAACAGTTTTTAGTGCAAATCTTTAAAACAGAAGCACACAATTACTGCCTTTTAAAACAACATGGAATACAATCAAATCTTTCCTTGACCAATCATTCCACAAATGTTTTTTGAACATCTGCTATATTTTACCTATTTTTAAAAATACTAAAAATATTAGGAAAATGAAAGTTAAAAGTTTCAAAGTTAAAAAAAATAGCATTCTCAGTCTCAATGGGAAGTCACATTTATAGAAGGAAAAGTTGCAACCCAACTTCTCAAAGGCTAGACAGGGGTATAAGGAGGTTGTGTTTAGGTAGCCCAGCAGGAGTCAGAAAGTTTATCTAAAAAATTGACATCCATGGAATTATGGAAGGGTGGGGTAAGATTTAAGGAGTGATTTAGTATTCTAGGAGCCAAGGAAGGACATTTGAAAACAATACCAAGAGAATGCTGAACTGGAGAACTGGTAAAATATTCCCTGTGCTTGATGTGAATGGAACACCTTGAGGATAATTCCAGACTTGAAAGAAACATGAAAAAAAACACATTGGATCATGTCACTTCCTTGTTAGCAAACCTTCAATGACCCACTCTTAGTTACTGAGTAAAAATCTTAGCTTGATAAAATTGAAGAAATGTGAGTAAGCCCAGCAGAGAGGAGTGAAGTCACATGCTTCACAAGCAGTAGACCATATTTTCATAATGAGTCATGAAAAAATCATTAAAGCCTGATCCAGATTAGCAGAACCTCCAAGGTATTTTACAGATTCATAAATAATAATAAATGTCCAATATTTTAAGCTACTAAGTTTTGGGGTATTTTGTAACTCAGAAATACTTACATGATGAATCACATTAGCATTTTGTATTCATTATTTTCTAAAGTAAAAATGTTTTTTCTCTATTTATTATAAACAGAAATGTGAAGATATAATAGAAACAAATTTTGCTGAGCAAATAGAGCTGTGGTATTGCTTTGAGCTGGCATAGATGCAATTCAATTTATTTTCCTTTCTTGTTATAAACTTGGCTCTAAATTTACATTTTACACTTCAGTATAAAAACATATGTACATGTAGATGTATAGATCTATGAACCATATATAACACTAAAATGAATACCAAACACTGATGTTTTCATATACAACTCATTTTTTAAATAACTACTTTTATTATGAACAATTTTAAGCAAAATAGAAAACTTGTGAGAGTAGTATCCTTAAACCCAATGTACCCCCCCTTTCCTAGCTTTAGTGATTCTCAATATGTTGTGAAAATTGTTTGTTACTTGCTGATTTGTGTGTGTGTGTGTGTGTGTGTGTGTGTTTGTTTTCTTTTGATGATATGAGTGGTATTCAATGCAACTCAGAACAACTTTGCAGCTAGTTCCTGCATTGTTTCAAAAAAAAATGCCTACAATGACTAACCTCTGTTTGTTGCCAAGTAACTCTTGGGTGTGTGCTGATAGTAAATGTAATATAACAGCATTTGCAGCATAATCAGATCTGAATATCAAGTTTTCTTTAAAGAGTGCCTGATTTTATTGCTCATAGGCATATTTTTTTCTTTCTTTTGCTTCTGGGGTTGCATTTTTGTTGGTGTGTTTTTTGTTTGTTTTTGTGCTTTGCATTTTTCCTTGGTAGTAATCATGTTTTTAATGACTTCTGATGGACTTCTTTTTATGAAACAATACAAAACAACCATTGGAACTCTTTATTAAGCTCCTAGACAAGGTTGAAGGGCTTGAAATCCTACTTGGTGGGAGATTATTTGCTAAGCCATTTTTATTAAAATGACTTCTCTGACAGTGTTAGATGAATGATGACAATTAATGGGACAACATGAGGGAGGTCGAGACAAATAAGTTCTAGCTGTTCTGTTTGTAAAAAAAAAAAAAATAGATGTGTGTAAAATTAGGGGTCCCTTTACCACTTACCCATGATAAAATAAAAATATTTTTTCTTCTGTCTCATTAGAAAGGAAGAGTGAAAGAAAAGGAGGTATGGAAGGATGAAAGGAGGATAGAAAGAAGGAGGGGAGAGAAGAAGGAATGAGAATAAAAAGGAAGGAAAGGGGGCTAATTATTTGGAGGTATATTTCTTTAAGCAGTAAAATCACCAAATATCCTGGTCAGCCTGCACTTTAGTGCACAATATTATACTAATGGTATTCCATGGTTCTGAATATGCAGAGGTTAGCTTAGATTCATAGAATATCATAATAACCTATGCTATTGCCTCGTAGAGGTCAAGAAAGTTAAAGCAAGGGCAAAAGTTGGAATTGTAAATATTCAACAAATTGTCATTATTTTCCCTAAAGAAGCTTGCTGATCGTTAGTGAAATTTGGTATCTCAAGAGGAATGCCATGCAACAGTAGAATAAATTGGTTAAATTTATGTTCCCAAATTTTATGCAAAAATGAAGTTGTTTTCCTAACATTTTGGGCTGCTATAAAATATTATTCTGAAGAACATTTCTAACACTATGCATAATTAATATAAATTTAAAAATTTTTGTTTATATTTATAAACCTTAAGGTTTAATGGAGAGCTTGTTTATTAAAGTTTATTTTCTTTTGGTAACAGTGTTAATGGGATTTCTGGAATGCCTTTCTTTCTTTTGGGTCCAGAATCAAACTGTTTGTCATCACCAAGTTCTATAAGCATTAAAAGATTCTGTTTATAAGAACCCATGACAGACATAATCTTCTCATACAGTGTTTTCAAGAAAGCAGAATAAAACTTATTTAAATCCCATAGTAAAATTTTTATTATTGTTAAAATTACTTTAGTTCTAAAGAGCTCTGCTAAATTTACATGGCATTTTCCACCCCTATTTTCAAACTCCATCAAAATCATTTCCCACCTGTATTACTCATATCATCAAAGACTTGAGGGAAATCAAGGTGTCTGCTAAGCACCATATTAGAAGACACAGATGATGAAAACCATCCACAGAAATGGAAAACATGTGACTATTGAAATGAGACGAGGTAGGTTCAAATCCTGACTTTTGTCCTCATTTTGTAGAAGTTTCTGTTTATTTGTAGCAAAATAATGTTCAAATTAAATAGTGTCACCACACAACCTAGGTAATAAGTTTTAATTTTTCTTTTACAAATGTTTATTTGAGATGTTTTATTCATGTTGTTATATCTTACAAGCCTTAATTTTTTACTGTGAGTCCCAGCTAACAACACATCTTCTTAATGTTCTGTCAATAAAATAAAGTACATAATGCTATATCAATATTTAATGATAAATTATTGAGATTTTTACATGTGTTACTTTGTTTTTAATTCTTGACCAGGTCCACTGAATATGGTTTTCTAAATAAATTTCTAAATAATTTTTGAACAAATTGTTTTTAGTTTACCTTCTTTGCTCTTGTGTGTGTGTGTGTGTGTGTGTGTGTGTGTGTTTGTTTTCATTGATTGCAAATAACTTTCATACTGAGGATTAATAATAGTTGGAAACTTTTGCTGTGAAATAATTCTATAATATTTCAAAAGCTAAGTATTTAAAGATACATTAGAATTATTTCTGAAGTTTTGGAATGCTTCTATTCTGTGTTGGATAATCAATGTCATGTCTTTAGAGAAGAGTCACTTGATTTTTAGCTGATAAGTGGTAAAGAAGTGACTTTTGTGGTGGTTATTGTTCCTATGAGGATATGGAAGGGGAAAGAGTAGATTACTTATTCTTTAAACTAATTCTTGGTTAGTTCTTCTCACATGTTGTATTGTATCTCTCCCCTATGCCATGTCATTCCTGACTTTTCTGAATACTAAGCCTCTGCAGTGTTTCAAACACCCTTCATGACTAAGGTCCACCACCTGTTTCATCAGTCTCTACATTTTATACAGCTTTCTATTTATAAGACAATGTAAGTCTTTTGCACAATTCAGGTTTGAAATATAGGCAATAAAATCACATTTAACATAGGGTTATCATAGGGCAAGGCTTTTCAATCTCAGCAATATTGATCATTATATACATCAGGGATCAGGGGCCAGATTATTCTTGTGGGAGGGTTTCCCATGCATTACAATATATTTAGCAGCATCCATTTTTAACTAACACCACACACTGTGACAACCTCAGTTGAGAACCACTATTGTAGAGCCATATTGGTGAGTAATCATTTAAGATTCTATATTAAGGAATATAAAAAGCTTTTACAGAAATACAACTATAAATAAACCAATTCAATATAAAATGAATGAACATTAAATTATAGTATACTACACAATGGAAATTTGATGTCGTGTTTTGTTATCTCAAGCCAAAAAGAGAATTTAAAATGTTCTGATTCACATGGTAACATGGTGATATTTTGTCTATTTCACAATTTTCTCTTAAAAGCATTTTAAATGAGTTGAATTTTATCATTTTTTCATTTCTAGAAGGTCTTTTATCTGCTAGTCGAAAAAGAAAATGATATGCTATGATAATTTTGCATACTTTCTCACTGCTAAAAAGAGATACTTTCCCTTATAGGACACATAATTTCTTGGAATTGACTATTGTCCCTAGAAACTAATTAGTGGCTGTTAATTTTTTTCTTGCCTGTCAACAGAAGTGAAAACAGTAGTTGGCATGTTCACCTACTTGATTATAGCTGTTACATCAATCAGCATCTTTTTCCTAGGATTTATCATAATTTCTCTCAATAATTATATATTGTTTCCTTTTTCTCATCATTTTTAAACTTTCACTTTCAGCACAGACACACAATTATTTTAAATGGTTAAAATCAGACATGCAATCAGTTAGAATTCATTCCCATCATATTTATGCAAAATCCACTGCAGCATTTTTTAAAATGAAATTTAAAATATTAAAACAACTTTATTCTACATCTACCCATGGTCTTCACTATTTACTCTCCATGTTTCTCTCAACTAATTTGATCAGAATTAGGGTTTATTGGGTGATTGAATGAGTTTGGCAATCTGCTGTGAATCTGATAAGTCAAGCAGGTATGCAGATAATGGAATATTGAGCTTAGGAGAGAAATTGAGAAGATGAAAAATGAATAAGGACTCTGAACCTTAACATTAGCTCCATATTAACTAATTTTACATTTGATATTGAGTAAATCTTTTTGAAACAAATGAATATGATATTTTCCTTGTTTATTATTCCTTAGAAGCTTATCACCATATTAGAAAGTGATTACGTATAAATTCCATCACTTTTATATTAGAACAGTACTTCATAATAATTGTTAAAAGAGGAAAAAACTGAATTAAACATGATGATATTCAATTTGCCAGTCAAATATGTTCACATTACAGTGAACAAAAGGAATACTTGAGGATTTTCATAATATCTTGGATACGCATGTCTCTGATTCTATTAGTCAAGAAAAAAGTTTGGGGATATACATTTTATTAGAAATTATGTTAAAGCAAAGAATAGTTGAGATTAGCCAAATTGTATATGGTGATAAATGAATATGACATTAACCTAAAATATGAAACTTTTAAAGGCCATTTTCTCAAACTTTTGGGGGCCCACAGGGAGAATAATTCAGTGGCTCAGTTTTCAAAAAACAAATTAATGATCAATAGTAAAATTGGTCTTTCTGAATAAAGGGAGGTGACTTAACTGTATAAAAATATATCTATTGGTATCTACTTGTTCATAAACCCATACCTTTTATAGTACCTTCCAATATCGTTAAATGGTGTTACCATCCACATGTTTACTCAAGCTCATAACTGTGTATCTCCCTTAACTCATGAATATTCATTAACATTCCACATCTAGTCCATCAGTAAATCTGTTATCTCTACTTATCAAATAGTAGTAGATGCTTACTGGATAAAATACTTACTACCACTTCTACCACCAATACCATGTTCATGGATTTCTTTAATGTCTGCCTTCCTGCCTTCACTGCACATCACTACTTCCTTAGCACTCCATCCTCCAAGGTGACTCAAATAACAAGGTGCCAGAGATCCTGGACTTAAATTATTCCAGGGGCTCTCTTCTTTACAAAACCCTTAAAAGACGTCCCATAGTTTTTAGAATAAAAACCAAGTATTTTCCATGTTCTATAAGGCCATGTGTGCATTGGCCCATGGATGTCTCTGAACTGTTTGTCTTCTTCTCTTACATGAATATGGTAACAATGGACTTCTTTACTATCCCCCAAACATGCCGAACATATTCCCATCTTGGAAACTTTGCACTCACTATTCCCTCTGCTGGACATACAGTTCTTCCAGAAATTCACATGGATCATTTCTTATGTTTCATATGATCTGAACACAATTTCCTGGCAGTCCTCTCTAAAATCACACCTGCATTCGTCTTTCTTTAGCTGCTTCATTTTTATGGTATTTTTAATCACCTGATATTATGTTATATATGTATTTATGTATGTGTCTATTTTATATCTTAATTTCTGGAATACTTGCTCTGTGAAAGCAGAAATCTCTCTCTTTGCCCTAGTGACTAGAACAGTGCCCAACAGAGAGATGCTTTAGCATATTTGTCAAATGAATGAAATGAATAAATAAACATTTTGCTTTATTTTCATTACCAGCAGTATTTATCCAATTAAATGAATAAAATATTAAGTATCAAACCTAGTCATATGGATTTCTTGATTTTCTTCAATACATGTATTTTGGGAAATGCATTAACAATTATGCCCTTTGACATTATTCTTAAATCTATGTTATCTTGTATATGTCTTTAGTTTATTCATTATGTGCTCTCCCTGCACCTTTCTGCCTAGTTGTTTTGACACTCTTTGAGGCTTCTGAGGCCCATGACTATTGTGAGTCACTACAATTATTTTTACCAAATAGGAGAGATTTTTCCAACTTCAAAGCATTAGAGATAAGTGAAAAATAAAGTACCCTTTTCCCCTAAATGGATTCATCTTGGATCCATTAATATTTTCTCCTACAAGGACCATTCATCTTGGTCCATTACTTTCTTCTACAAGGACCATGATATCGTGTCTACATGCTACAACACTCGTAAGATCTATGCTCTACTGTTAGAAACTAATTTTAAAACATTCCATGCCAAAGAAAGCAGAACTGAAATCACACTCTGAGTCGTTCAGAGGTTGAAGCTCTTGGGTGATCCAAGTTCCCTTCATTTGCTGGGAAAACAGGCAATTGTTTGTCAGTTCTTTTAAGTTTAAAAGAAAGAATGCACAAGTGACCCTTTGTAAAATGAAGTGAGTCACTGGAATTGCCACAAAGCATGTTTTATTGTCAGCTGTGTAAATCTGTGGATATTATTTTGTGACCAGTTTTAGTTGGTGGATTTAAATGGGGTTAGAAATTACCCCTGAGTGTAAGACTCACCACAATGTATGATAAATAAGCTCTCATTTATGAACATCTCTATGAATGACTCATCCTTTTATTTCTAGTTTAGTACATACTATTTTTAGTCACTTGACAAATGCTCTTAAAATTGAATCATGGAAGTATTTGTAATTATATAGATTATAAGCTCTGTGAAGTCTTACAACCTTCAAAGTTTTTGTTTTGTTTGAGTCCTTTGCAATCCCAGTACATTGTCTGGTATACTCAAATTTACTCAATTTTTAAAAATTGTATTCTTGTGGAACAATCCCCCTATTATAAAAACTAATGTGGGAAATATTAGTGATTCTTCAATTCAGGGTCTAAACCCCTTTAAACCTCAGTTTACCTCAGGTTAAACATTGAATCCATTATTTCACAAATAGTAAACATGTTCTTACCAAGGTACATTGAATGCTACATTTAGCATATACTAAATGTTATTGTCCCAAACTTCAGTAGAAATCACCAGACAGATTTATTTTTCATCTACTGTATGCTGGTATTTTATCCATTACTTTATTAAAGCCTCACACTGTTGAATCAATGTGGGAAAATATTTATGTCACATGTTACATATAAGAAGACTAAGAGGTATTAAATGACTCTTCCAACTTGCCAAACCAACTGAGTTAGAGATAATTAAATCCACATCTCCCTGAAAGCTAAGTTTGCGATCTCTCCTTATCTATCATAAGATTTCTAAGAAATAGAGAAAGAAACTATTTAAAATACATCAGAAAAATATGATTTTGAAAGAACAAATTTTGTTGTAGTATTAGTATACAGAAAATACTGAGTATTCTCAGTAGTGTTGGAGGGATTAATGTGGGAGGGGTCAAATTTAGCTTTTAAGGGTGATGAGTGATAAGCAGAGAAATATGTGTTCACCTTAGATACCTCACATTTCTCTCCTCTTTGAGAACATTAGAAAGACTGAAAAAATCATGGTCTCTTTTACCCTGCTTTTTTCTGTTTTGTTTTAAGAAGATGAGAACCTATTTCTTACTGTTATATAGATAAACTGTACAAGGAATGGGGGAAAGAGAGAGACTGCATCTCTTCATGAATAGTTAGGATATGCTAACATATATAAGGGATCAATCTTATAGACATCTATTCATGTATACTGACTGACTTCTATATGTTTCTGTAACTGGTAGCTAGTAAGAAAAATGAATGTCCTTAAAATTTCCCCCTTCTCTGTGCAGAAGGGTTTTGTCAATTGAGACTTATTAAAAACTCTGTAAGAGAGGCCTGTTATTATTTTAAATGACTATATCAGTTTTGATGATGCTAATAAGATGTTCTGAAAAATAAAATGAGGGCTTGAAAATACTTGGGTAGATACAAAGCTGTATTTAATGCAGAGTTAGTGAGAGAAATAGCTTCATTCTAATTGTGCTTTTTGTGGACAAAATATGATTATGGTTTAAAATCATTATGTGCTTCATGTCACTACTTGGACATTCTTTAGTTTTTTAGTGATTTCATTATCTGCATGTTTTAGTGAGAAAAATAAGTGTCCCCAAAAGACAAATTGTTTCCTTGACACAAACTGTCAGATGGTCTAGTTATGGTCTGATGCTAATAACTTTGCTTTTTTAATTACAAGTAATGTTTTTCGTTTTCCTTCCAGTCTACCTTTACAAATGCATAAAAATAAGGAATGTTTTTTCTGTTTGCATGTTTGTTCATTTTGATTGGTCATTATTATTCTTGCATTTGTTTTCCACTTCTGTCTCCTGTCAGTTCAAATCAACTAAAAATATTAAATACTGTAATGTGCCAGAAACATTCAAATAATGGATAATTCTGTGCATGCCCTTCCTTTGTGGCAGCAAAATTTATCACCCTCAAATGACTGTGAAACTGAGCTACACCTTAGTCTTAGAGATTACTCCCTTTCACAGTCATTTTGCCAGTGTGTCAAATCAGTAGTTCATCCTTTGTGTTATCTGGGAGTTTCCTATCACTTTTATCAAAGAAAGGCAAATCATATGAGAAATGTACCAAACTGGTATCCATCATATCATAATAGCAATACATGACACTTACAGATGATGACAGATTGCATTGCAAGAGCTCTGCTCGAGGTAATGATGATTTAATTGCATATTTTTACTTTTTTAACAGATTGTACACATCTTGAAGGGAACTTTGTACAGGCCTATGCAGAAGTTTCTTGACAGAATTTTCAAAGTGCACATTATAAAGAATTGAGTGGAAACATCTAGCAAGGATTCTAGCTTGGATTTGCTTTGTTACCTTTTGCAAACTTTTTGATCTCTTTGAGCCTCAGATCCTTGGTCTCTTAAACAAAGGGATTTTTATCAGTTCAAATGTTTATTTTTATTATTAAGCCACAGATCACTGTAAAGTATAAGGACAAAAAACAGAGTCATTCCTAACCACCTATCAGAGTGTCTGGAACATTATAGTGTTTAACATGTGTAAGTTGAATTGAATTGAATTTGGTCCATCAAAATTGTGGATGAAATATTGATGGATAGAGAGCTACCTTTGTCAAAACAGAGCTACTTCTGTCAAATAGGAGTGGGTGACATCCCAAGGCTTGGAGACATGCCCAGTGGGTCAGTCCTTCTCTCCTTTTTTACTTTTTCTGCCCAGAGGAGATCCGTGCAAATAACATGACTTTAGGAAACAGTTTTAAAAATTGAAAATAACTTAATAAGCACTGAATTCTCTCTAGCCCTAATATCTTATGATTTCATGATCTAGACTTGAAGAATTCCTATGCTAACATGAAGTTTGTCAAATGACAGAATATGAAAATTCTTCAGGACATAACATTATGTCACAGAGTGGGTGGTAGGGTAGGGCAGAGAAACAAAAACCTATTTTACATTTCTGAACAAATGTGCTACATATGGATTATATTATCTTTCTATACAGATTTTGTTTCCCCTTACCACAGGCTAGTGTGGGAAGTGTTTGAGCATGGAACATTTTCTCAACTGCTTTTTAAAACAAACTGTCAAATTATCTACTAGTAACTACATAATCACAAGATTTTTAAACTAAGAAACTTATTAAAATAAACCCAGTTATTTTGACATCATCATGGCTTGTGAAGTTCACTAAAATTCATTTGATAACCAGAGTTGAAGAAGTGTGACTTTTTAACCTATTAATGGTGAACTATTTTGACAACATTTAGTAAATAAGCTGATTGTTTTGTTAGTAAGAGAATCAAATCTTTTAAGATCACTTGAGGCATGAAATCAGAGCATTTAAGGTTACTCAGTGATGTTATATTTTTGAGAATTTCAGAGCAATTAATCTCATCCTATTACCCAAACTTTCGTTTTTCACTTTTATTCCCATATTCTTGTTAAATAGTAATGAAGGCAAATAAATAATGCATTCAATTAGTTATGAACACAGCAATTAGTCCTAGATGAGGTTGGTCTCCCCAATAAAGACCCTTGTTTTAATCAACTTTTATTCTCTGTTACCAAAATACTGACTAGGACAATGTAGAGGAAGACAATTTTATTTTAGTTCATAGTTTCAGAGATCCATGGTCAGCTGACTACATTGCTCAGAGATTCAGTCCATGGTCAGCTGACACCATTGCTCTGGGTCTGATGTGAGGCCAACATCGTGGCAGAAGAGCATGGTGGAGGGAAACAGCTCAGGACATGTCAACCAAGAAGCAGAGAGAAAGAGAGAGCTCCACTTACTAAGGACAAGATATAAAATGCTATACCACCAGTGACCTTCTTCCTCTAGTCATACCCTATCTGCCTACAGTTACCACCCAATTAACCTATATCAGTGGATTAATCCACAGATTAGGCTATGACTCTCACAATCTAACCATTTCACCTCTGAACATTCTTGCATTTTCTCACACATAAGCTTTTAGCGGACACCTCATATCTAAACCATAATGATCCTAAGAGCTCGTCGCTGTTTTTCTAACTTGGGATGCACTATCCCTTTGCACTGACTGTGTTTTCTGTTAAAGAGACATGGAGGCAAACTGCTGAAGCAGTTTGAATTCTTGAATCCTCTGGTGATGAGTACATGTAGCCAATACCCGGCAGTTCTGTCTAAATCCACCTTCCAGTTATCAACCAAGCTGGCATGTCCTCCTGGCAAGGAAAAAAGAAAGTCTCAAAGCAAAAACATTTAGTTCACTGACCCTTAATTGATCAATGTCTGTTTTTTATACAGAATAGAAGTTACAGTGACAGATTTCCAGGGACCTAGGCAATTCAGGGGTGGGGGCAGGAGGGGGAACTAATGAAGAACTATTTGTCTAAAGTCCAGAAAGTCTAGTTTACTAGGAATGAAGGATGTAATAGGATGCCCATCTTCCCAATGTATAGTAGCAAACTCTTAAACTTGTTGCTGATAAATGAAATTGATGAGAGCACAGAGCAGAAATGTGTGGAAGTTTCAAATCAAAGAAAGTATATCATGCAAATTAGCAATATACATACACTACAAAATGTAACAGATAATAGTAATACAGATTTAGACTAAAGGGAAAATACCATTTAAAAATATCCTCTTGGCATGAGTGTGCATGCTTGTACTGACACTAATGTCACATTGCTAACCCGTTTAGTGCATCTATATGTAGGAACACTTAATGCAATTAATAGATTCTGTGTTTTGAGGTAATGTGATCCAGTATGGAAAATATAAATGGAATTAAGAACAATGACTAACCTCTATACTGAATAATGTTTTACTACATGCCACATACGTATGTGTGTAGCTTTAATATTAAAAAATGGAGGGCATCCCTTTAAAAAAATAAGATATAAATATAAGATGTATCATGAAACAGTCTGATTTTTTTTTAAGAATTGACCAATCCTGATTCTGTAATTCAAAGGTGTCATGTGACTGTTGATCTGGAAATGTTATATTTTACTCTTGTATAATCTAATAGCTTTCCAGCTTGCCTGAAGGTACCACCTGCAATATGAAAGTCATTACTTGGTAGAGTGCTTTGACACTACTTTGAGAAAATAAACTGTATGCTATCATTCAGTTCATGCAACATAACTATAAGTCTCTGTACTATTATTGTTGTTTTCCAGCTCCTCTGACTGATAAGCCACCCAAGCTTTTGTATCCTATGGAAAGTAAACTGACAATTCAGGAGACCCAGCTGGGTAAGTAAATCCTTAATTCTAGTTAATATATTTTTTTAGTATATTCTGACAGTTAATAAGTCTACATTGTTACCATGTGATACTCTGAGCTAAACTCATAGGTATTTAAAGAGGACAGAATTAGGAAGTGCCAGCACACATGACATTCTCTTCTCTGCAAAGTACACCTTGAGACCAAAATGGATATATGCTATTTAGATGGTTATTGGGAAATGAAATAGACTGATGATTTTAGCAATGATAGTATAGTGTAATGTTATAATGTTTGAATTCTTTTTAAAATAGGCAATATGGAACTATTTTATAATATCTATTAATATATTAACATGAATTTTCTGAAATTCAGAGAAAGGGATGGAAGTTCATTAAAATAAATGGTACCATTATGATTATGGCAAAAAAAAAGCATTTTAAAAATCTAATGCAGGGGCTGGAAATGTGGCTCAGCGGTAGAGCGCTTGCCTAGAATGGGCAGGACCCGGGTTCGATTCTTAGCACCACATAAAAATAAAGGCATTGTGTTGTGTCCATCTACAAAAACAAAAAAAGTTCATTCTCTCTCTCTCTCTCTCTCTCTCTCTCTCTCTCTCTCTCTCTCTCTTTAAAAAAATCTAATACAACATAATAGACATTGTGGTAATTGTTTAAGATAATATATTACTTAAATTTGATCAAGTGGCATTTGGTTAAGGAACTAGTTATACATGAATTAGAATTCTACAATACTTATCTTAGACAAAAGTAGAGGATTTTTTAGTCACTTAGCTATATTCAGTTATCCATTATATATATTCTCTTAGGTTTTATTTTAATTTGATATGTGGTACACGTGTGTATACACTTACATATATATGTAATCTCCAAACTGAAGATGTATTCAATGTAGCCCATCCCTTAAATTAAATGTTATTATTGTTTATGGGGTGAGAAGTTAGATGACAATTATAAATGTTTTCTGAATGAAGATTACAAAGTACAGATGTGTAAAAACATATCTGTTATATTGCACAAAGATGCGATGATGGGTTTAGAACTTGTAAGCCTATATTAATGTATTCAATTGTTCTCCAACACTGGAAATATCTATATTTGCTAATTTTGAGGGATGATCATATGCAGGATTTATATAGACTGAGTATTAATATACTTTTAATTCTTGTTTTTTAATATTTATATTTTATTTGTACACAATACATTATTTTGTTTATTTACTTCTATGTGGTGCTGAGGATCCAACCCAGGGCCTTGCACGTGCAAGACGAGCACTCTACCACTTAGCTACAAAGCCAGCCCCTTAATATACTTCTTTTATAGCAAATTCAAACCTTTTGAATTAATATCATAAATATGCAAGTAGTAGTATTCTTGATATTTTTAGATGGAAGGCTATAGGTAGCATTAAAGCAATGTTATATTTAAAAAAATGAAATATAAATTCTCAAGAGTGGCCATGCTTATATAGCAATTTCAACAACTCTTTGGAAGATATATTTCTAAGAAGCTATGTAAAACTTTAAACATCTTGGGCAAAGAAGAGGGAAAGTTATGGTGGTAGTAGTTATCTGTAATGGACATAACAAAAATGAAATTTTTATGTTTTTAATTGTATGTCTTTATTTGACAACATAATTAAAAAATTTTATGGTTGATGGTTGCCCATTGGGTTTTTTTATTGTCCTTGAATTTTGAATAAATCAAATTACCTTCTACTATAGTGCTTTGTAAAATACAATTGTAAAGCTATTTTTAAAATAGTACCTTTTCTTAAACAAAATCATAAAGACTACCCATATTATATTGAAAATTTATTATGCAAATTGAATGATTTGACTATGTATTCATTTGAAGATGTATGGGCCTGTCTATGAACAAAATGCTCAAGAAATATTCTAACTCCTTTATTGTCACTGAACAAAGGAACATGGTTGTCTTTAACCACAACTAAAGACATCAACCTGGCATCTTGATTATTTTTAATTTTTTTAATTTTTATTTTTGCCGGGGACAGGGTTTGTGGATTGAATCCAGGGGGGATTGACCACTATGTCACATCCCCAGCTTTTTTTTTTTCAATTTTGAGACAAGGTCTTGCTAATTTGCTTAGGACTTCCCTAAATTGCTGAGGCTGGCCTTGAATTTATAATCCTCCTGTCTCAGCTTCCTGAGCTTCTGGAATTACAGATATGCACTACAACACTTGGCACATCTTGATTCTTTTAAACAATTTTCGTTTTATTTCAGTTTTTGATTCCAGTTCATAGTGCATCACCAGATAAATGACTTGCTAGTTAGAAAAACTTAACCATTATTTATCCTTGGATTTTTGAGTGACAGTTCATTTGAAATAATAGCCATGCTATTGTTGCTAGTAGATGAATTAACAACAAAAAAAAATATAAGTCAAGATAAGGAAAGAGCATTAACTGCAAAAAGATTTGAGGTACCTAAAATATACTTGTTTTCTCCAATATATACCTTGACTTTAACTTCCTTGAGGATAAAATTTTGCTTTTTCCACATGTGAAAAAGCTATCATTCTGACAGGATCTGAAGGATATGGAATAAGGGTCCCAGGACATTTCCCCTATCTGCAGTAGTTCCCCCACCTGCCTTGTCTTGGGTAAAATTGAAGCTTTTGTCAATTAAAAGCACAGGCTGCAGCCAGAGAGAAGGAACACAAAAGGAACTCACACCTGACTGGCACCTGACCCTCCACCCTAATGTGTCAGCTGACTCCAATATAATAAGCCCCAGGAAATTCCCTATCCACACTCCTGTCCCACCCTAATAGATCAGCTGACTCCAATACAATGAACTCCAGGAACTACCATCCTGTCCAACCCTGAATTAAGCCTAGAAAACTCAGACCTTTACTTAAGCCCATTGCCATTTTCTGTCCCCCCAAATGAGCCCCATCAGCTGTTTGATGGATTGACTCTGCCTCTGAATAAAAAAGAGCTTGCTGATACAAGGTCTGCCTCCTGCCTCCTGCCTCCATCATCTTGTGCTTACAGGTGCCATATGTGATATCAAATCCTAAGAAAGAGGGACTGATGCATAGTCATGGAGTGGCAGTAGGAGGATTGTATGTCTCAGAGACATGGACCTGTAAGTGGTGTCTCCCCTTATGAGTAGGTGAAAAGCTCCAAGATAATTTCAGTGGATAAGAAATCATGGATCTATCTCAACCTGTTCCTAAATCTAAAGTTAACCTCAGAATATAACGAAACACCTGTATGAGTTATAACTTTAAAAATCCAGAAATATACAAAGCTGAGCTGGTTCATGTCTGTTGATCTACCTTCTATATCCTTGCTAAATTACACATACATCCAAAAATCCCTAGTAAATTTAGGTCCATCAGTTATCTGATTTCATCTCAAATGTATATAATTCATTATATAAACTTCAATAAAATCACAGAGTTCCTGGAATTACCCTTAATCTCCACATTCACATTTTTTTCAGTACTACAAATTGAGCTCACTCACCCCCTTTTATTTATTTATCTATCTATCTATCTATCTATCTATCTATCTATCTATTTATTTATTTATTTAGATAGTGTCTTGTTAAGTTGCTCAGGCTGGTCTGGATCTTGTGATCTTCCTGCCTCAGCCTCCCAAACAGCTGAGATTTCAGGTGTGCTCCAACTACACCAGGTCCACATTCACTTTGTACTGCCATCTGCTGGCCATGCCAGCCTTTGCTTTGTTTTGCTTTTCAGTATCACTTGTATTTTCCTGTTCTAATTCCTTCATCTTCTCAAACTGGAATAGTCTGGTAGTATCATTTAAACTATTTCATTGTAGAAAGCAAATGGCACTAAAAGGCCAAGTACTTAGGAAACAATGTAATGGTAACTATATTTATATAAAATATGTAAAATTGGCAGGTTTGACATTTCCACTTTAAGTGACATCTGTGTGTTATTTCTAAATGTGAAAAAAAGAACTTTGTTCTTTTTAAATAACTTTCAGGAATCAGCAAATATATGGACAGCACTTTCTTGGGCAAAAGGCCCAGAAATCACATTGCAGAATTCTGAAGGTCAATCCAAGAGGTAAATCTGACAGTATTTTTCAGGCTGCTGTATTCAAGAGAGTCAAAAGACAAACACAATTGACTTGCTGAGTGTGAGCCCTGTAGATGTCATTCAGAGATCTGGTCTGAATGTTATGTCTAGGAGCCCATTTTCAGAAGCTTCCAGATCAGAGAATGGCATATTCCATTGCTACCAGTTTTTGAAAGTGTAGAAATCCACCTTAGCTTTGACCTAAAGAGACTAATTATAGCTTACAACTCAGAATTTACTGAGAATTGTAAGTAGATGTCAAACTTTACTTAAATTTTGTATTTTTCTCTAAAAAATAATTATGCAGGTTAATGGTGGAAATTTGGGTAAAATATCGAAAAGGATCTTGTTTCTTAAACTCTGTATTGTATGCACATTTGACTGCTTTTAAATATTCTCAGAAAATATCCTTTAATGGCTACATAACATCCAGATGAAGTCATATAATTTCATATGTATTTTTGGACATTTGTATTTTTTTAATTCTCATCACAAATAATGATGTGATGATCTTTACTTATGTATTATCCTTTTCACCTTATTCAACAGGACATATTTCTAAAGAAAAAAAGATTGTGGATAAAAGGAATAATTTTGTTAAAGGCTCTTACTACATAATTTTAGAATTCTTACCAGAGAAAATTTTACACTCTTACCAAATATATATAATGAATATAGTAACATTTTAATATTTAATTAAATACCTTTATAGCACAGAGCTCTCTTTTCTTTGAAATCAAATTGCTGTTCCCCTTTTACCTTTTTTCTGTCTTTACTGTATATAAGTAGACTCACTGGTTTTGAGTTTCTCCATATTTGGAGGGTTTCAAATAAACCTAATTTATTTATGAAAATGTCTATGGTTGATGAATTATACAAACTTAATTGCATATCTACATTCCCTATCCATTTTCTTCTGATCATCTTAATGTTCAACTGGGAACTTCCTCTAGATTTTGTGTTTCTTAATTAAGTACCTAGCAATTTTACAAAGCACTCTGGGCACATGGAATGTCAATAAACACTAATTCATAATAAGGTGTACAAAAGGCACATCTCCAAATTTTCTTCAAGATAATATAATTAGGAGATTAGACTGAAGAAGAGGTCCAGCAGCATTCTTATTTTCCTTTACTAATTTATTTTCATTTGTTAAATCCAATAACAAGCAAAATCTTGGAGTATCTGAGTTGGTAACAAGTATTCACCAGACATTAACATTTAGAGGAGAATAGCTGACAACACAATTTAACCTACAAAAAAATATTCTTTACATAGATCTTGGACATATATGTACACCTTTACCCAATTTAACTGTAGTCTAATTTTTAAAATTCCACACTGGAAATTAACTGACACTCTGTCTTGTTTCACCATACTGTAGTTGAAAAATTTTTAAATTTAATTACATTGAGGGGAAATGTCCATACTTTATATATAGATCCTGATAGATATTATTACAAGAAACTTGTGAAAATCATATGTTAGTTAACCATGTTGCTAAACTAATCATTCTATTTCTATGTCATATGTGTTCTGTAAATATGAATGTGAATATATTGCCTATGGAATCTATTACAAGCATGCTAGGTATTAATCCAATGAAGTCCTATAGGAAATTATTTTATATAGAGAAAAATAGCTCTGTAATATATGCTCTCTAGTTTTATATTTCCATAGCTGCTATTGTCTTGAAACAAAGCACACCTTTTTAGTAGTTATTACTCTGTCTTAATAAACTTAGGAAGATGTTTTCATTTTCTTTTCTAGGGTACGTAAATACTTAATGTCAATTTACTAGAAATATAATTATTTAGGTGATGAATTTGGTACCCAGTTCTGAAAGTGGCAGGTAATACTGTTGATTCTAACAAAAAAAAAAATACTATGTTGCTGAGTTGTGCAAGTGATGCAAATAAGATCTTTCTTCCCACAAATAGGAAAAGTATTGACGGTTTTGGTTTTTCCATCTCCAGTTATTCTACCACTTGACATAAGCAAATGTAATGCTGTTGACTTGATTTTAATATTCCATGAAGAATGCACAAGTCATATTTTCACTGACAAAGCAAGTAAAAAATCATAAAATGTTCCTTTTTACTAATGAAAAATAATATTCAAAGTCTAAACTTTTAAAAATATTTTTATAGCTTTAGATGGAAATAATACCTTTATTTAATTTATCTTTATGTGGTGCCGAGGATTGAACCTAGGTGCTTACACATGCTAAGAAAGCACTATACCATTGAGCTACAACCCAGCCTCAAAGTCTAAACATTTTATGAAAAGTGATTGCTTGTTGCACACTTAAGAAAGACATGCAGTTCAGCATAGTTCTACTTCACAACATAAACTTTGTCATATATAAATTAGAGCTTCTGGACAAATAGATATCATAATTAAAACATTGAAGACTGGTATTACAATTGTTTAAACTGATAGCATTCAGTTCTATTTAGTCCAAATGTATTGTGTCATGATAAATGACACTTAACATCTGTTTTAGTCTGATATACTACTTTCAAAACCAAAAAGGACATTGATTATTGTGATTCTGATCAGAAAGGTAATCTTTGTCATACTGGCTTTTAGGTTAATATTTCATATATTTAAGTTATAATCAATGAATTAAAGGCAGTATTCTTCAATTGTTATATGACCTATTTTTATGATTCTCACAGATTCTCAAATTCAAAGTTCTTCTTTGGTGATAGGAGGAATAGTTTGGAGGAAAAAAGATGCAGTTTTTCACGTGTGCTTTAAAACCTGTTATCGAAGCAGAAGTCTAACTTCCTTTTTAAGTGCTATGTGCTCACAGCCCAGTGCTAAGACAAGTTTGAAACCCAAAAAAGGTGGACATGGAGGTTACAACAGTTTCTATAAGCCATTGATATCCAAGAATTTGGAAGCCACTTAAAGCATTTGTTAAAAGACTTTAAAAACAGATGCAGAGAAAATGTAAATGAGCCTGCATGTTCTCTTACTTTGAAAAGGGGTCAAAAGGAGAGAAGTGAGAAGAAAGAAAAAGGTGCAAGAAAGTGTGCTGTCACAAAAGCAATGTAGAGTCCATTGAAATTCCCAAGTCCCAGTCTAGTTCCTGGCACATATTATACATACTACTCTTTTATTGTAGCACCAAAAGTACTATTTTATTTATCACTGGCCAGTTAAGTAACTATATAGGTATAACTTGTCACAGTTCTAGATTAGGAATCTTAGGGGGTGAAGGGAGCTTAGAAGTTATCAAGTACTTTTAATTTTACTGATAAGAAAACAGGGACCAAATGACTATACATTTTTACATGAAAATTTTACAAAAACTCATTGTTTCTATTTTCATCATCATCATGTCATTATTATTCTTGTTATATTCTTACTAGAATATCTTATTGTGGCAGGAGATATGGACTTCATTGGAGCATGTGTAACATTTTAGAAAATTAATTTCCATCTCCCCTCTAAGGACCCAATTGTGCATACTGAAATTTTGTTCTTAAATATTACTTTATCTTATAGAAATCATTGATTTTTAGATTGCTTAATTCATAACAAGTTTATCTAAGAGCATATATTATATACATAGATAAAAGAATGAAATTATCCCTAGTTCATATTTTTAAATTCATTTTTGATGGACTTTATTTATTTTTGTGTTGTGCTAAGAATCGAACCCAGTGCCTTGCACATGCTATACAAGTGCTCTACCACTAAGCCATAACCCTTGCCTAATTCATATTTTTACAAATACAATTTAATGTATACTGCAACTTATAAATGACTATCAAGATGAAATTAAAAGTGAAAAATTCTTTTTCTAAACTAAAGGAATTCAGGCATAATATTTATTAAGACAAGAAACATCGAGAATAATTTTACAAAACAAAGCATCAAACCATTATGCCTGTCAAGTTCCTCATGAAGGCTTTGGTGATAGTCATGTTCATTTTATAGAAAACACTGTTTCTCCCATGACAAGCACTGTTATCACAAAGCTTTCTAAGTCATTCTTAATGATTGAAGCTTACTAGCACAGAAAAATGCAGTGAGTATCCTATATTAACAAGAACTGCTCCTGAATTTGCAAAGTAAATGCCAATTTATAAAAAATAAACCTATCAAAGGATCTTAGGCTGTAGAATATTGAAAGAGGTTTCCGAATAACAGTATGCACCACATGACTGATGTCCATTAAAATAGAAGCTATAAAAAGACTCAAATCACTTCAAGTTTGAATATAAAGATAGATGTTCATTCAAATATTTCCTCTTTGAATTTTGGCTAAATAACTGAGTACTCCTAAATTCCATGCAGACTTTTCATGAAAAAATAAGTTTTGCTAGAATATGATTATGAAAATAGGATACCAGCATTCCAGTCAAACTTTATGAACTTAGTATGTTCATCTGGATTTGCGGGTAAATTAAATCATCATAATTTCAGAAACGTGTTCCCTTCATTTGTGATTGATCTTTAATTAGCAGTGGCTTAACATGTCAGCTTTAAGAGGCTCTGTCCCCCAGACTCTTTTAAGAAGCTAATTATCAATGAAAGATTTATATGCACAAGGGAAATATGCTATTTAAAGAAACTCGTTTGTGAATAATTGTATATAAGAACCCTTTTGTAATTGAATAATCGCCTCCATAACTTTTCTCAATGGTAATGCAGATTTTTACATTTTCATAAGATGAGATTCATCAATATGAAATTCCAAGTGACATTTCTAACTAACCCAGACAAAGAATCATCCACCCGTCACCTTATATGACTTCCCCTTGTCTATCAGTAGAAAGGAATGTTCCCATTGTGACTGTATGACTCCTCATAGGAAATAGTAAGTTTTATTCATCAACTTCAGAACCAACAGTATTTCATTTTAATCTAATCTTTTGAAAATTTATATGGAAGGGTAGACTATTTAAGTAAACAGAATATCTCATATTCAAATATGACAAACTGTTTTCTATTCATAAAGGATACAACTTTTCAGGATATCTTGTTATGTTACCTGGCTTGGTTTTGTTGAAATGTATACCAATAGAATGACTGCCCATGATTTTTCCAAGTTTAAAATGTGCATTTTGTATTTTGATTCTTCTGGAATTCATATGTCCCTTTCTGTGACATCATTCTTCCAATAATTTCTTTTTAACTTAATATATTTGCACATATTTAATAATGCATTTCTTTGTAGTATAAAAGCCATATAATTAATTTTAACTTATAGCTCTATGAATAAAATTATTGACAAATTTACCTAAACATATAATCAAAAATATGCCAGATGCTTACATGAAGCCAATGCATACAGCATCCATACATTTTAAAACATAAACCCCACAGCAAATTCTTGTGAAAGGGCCTCTTTCCAATTCACTACATGAAATCCCGGTTATACTTTCTCAGAAACACTAAAGATCTCTTTTAAAATTTTATAATTAAAATTTATAATAATTCATTTATAACTTATAGTAACCAATTAAATAATAAAGAAAAGAAAAAGAAAGGCCTGATAAAGATTTGGTGTCAAAAATTCATCTGTCTTAAGGTAAATTTTGGATCAGCAGTCTTGTCAGAAGATACCTCCTACTGCCACATCTGGTCCACAAGAAGCATCAGAGAAAGCCTTGAAGTTGTGCAAGACTCTGAGAAAATCAATAATTCCCTTTCCCTCCCACTTCTCCCCAGTGACCTTCTTCTCAAACTTACAGGCAAGCTATAGGCATTCTCACTCTATGAATGATTTTGTTTCTAGTTTAATAAAAGCAAGGCACCTACCTCTGACTTTCCTGTGAAGAACTGTGTTTACGGAATGTTGGCAGTTCTTTGAGTAGGAAGAGAGTAAAAGAAAGTGTATTACTTTACTGGAAAAGTGAAATTGAGTGCATCCTGTCACATCAAGCCATCAGTAGAAATAGGATACTTACAATATAACAAATCACAGGAAATTTAAGATTATTACCACAAATATTCAGTAAAAAGCTATTGAGTGAAATAGCTTAGAGAAAGTTTAGTAAAATATGTTTTTGTTTTCTTCAAAGAAAAAGTTTAAGTGTTTCTGATGAACATGTTTTTCTGAGATGATAATATAATTATCTTCTCATCTTTAAGACTTTTTAATTAATTAAAAATTTTAGTGTTCTGAAAATGGATTATTTTGACTAAAATTAATGTGGGTACAATACAATTATTCTTATGTAATATGCTTATTATGTATAGCCTACTTATAAGTAATATGAAAATATATTTCCAAATTACATATCACATATTTATTTTTGGTTTATAGAAAGATATTCTTCTTAGGCAAAAATGTTATTTATATTGATTTTAGAATTTCCATGAATAATATGTTTACAAAGGTGTTTATTAGGTTTTACTACTAATTAGAGAGTGAGAGTAATATTTATATATACTGGGAAATAAATAAAATGGTGAAACTTACATTAAATTGATAAATGAGATTTTAGCTTCAGGTGAAATTAAGTGTCACAGAGAATATCAGTGACTATATATGAAAAAAATATTCAATCAATAGGGGATTTTAGGGGTCAGGGTTGTGGCTCAATGGTAGAGTGCTCACCTAGCATGCGCAAGGCCCTGGGTTCAATCCTCAGCACCACATAAAAATAAATAAATAAATAAAATAAAGGTATGTGTCCAATTATAAATAAAAAATATTTTTTTATAAAAGGGGGATCCTACTGTTATAGATTCCAGGATAGACAGCACAGGATTTTATTTTCTTTTAGTTACTCTTTTAGTGCACAAAATAAAATGGAGAAGTGAGGCAATTTATGAATTATTTAGGAATCAAATAATCCAAAATGTTTATTTTTATCCCAAATATGTAGCTATTTCAAGCAAAAGTTAATTTGGAATTTTTATTTTTTAATTGGTTGACTTCCTAGGCCTTGGTTGACTTCCTAGGCCTAGAAAATATTTTCTTCTTTTTTTCTTTCTTCCTTTCTTTTATTCATTTGTTTTTTCCAATGAATTTTACTATGTCTGGCCTGGTACTGGACTTTAAGTCTAAGGCCTGGCCTAAATTTTCTCTTGTTCCCTCAAGTGGAAGACCTCTGTCTCTATACTGGCTGCTTGAAGTCAGAAAAGGGTGATATGGGCAACTCTTTCTTTTCTTACTTCTTTGATGGGTCTTTTTGTTTTATTATATTAAAAGCAGGCAATATGGCCTCTCACTTGAGGGACCTTGCTTACCTCTTGTGAAGGTAATTTGACTGTGTCTGAGGAGAGATCTCTGGAGGATTTTACTTAGCTCCTATCTTATTCTGCTTCCCCTTTATAGACAATTAAAACTTGAAAAATTACAGATTCTGATATTTTACAGTCAGGGCCCAATTCAGAAGTGACAAATCACTTAAAAGATATGAGGTATATCAAGAAATACTGAAATAATGCTAGATCTTTTCTTTATTTCTTCTCACCTTTCTGTATGTCATAATTTTTATAGGCATGAAGAGTGTTGGTATGTCAGCGGAGAAATGTATACTATGTGATAATATTGGTTTGTTCATTGTTATAACTCTAGACCTGCATTCTTCTCTTTGCAGGATCTAACCTGTGTAGTATGTTATCTCTCAACCTTGAACTTAATGTGAATTTTAAAACTAAATGTTAGATTCTCAGCTGCTGAAGACATTTTCAGGAAAATAAATGTTTTCTGAAAGATGAAAATTTTAGAGTATGGATCATAAACTCAAGTTCATCTAATCTAAATGAGTAAAGTAAAGCCAGATGTAATGCAACAATGGGTAATGGAGACCATTGGTGATGGGAGAAAAACGTGTTATGTAAAGGAATTCAAATTCCTTTTTATTTTTTAATATATTTTGGGGGTACCAGAGATTGAGCTCAGGAGCACTCGACCACTGAGCCACATCCCCAACTCTATTTTGTATTTTATTTTTTAAAAATATATATTTTTTAGTTTTAGGTGGAAACAATATCTTTATTTTATTTTTATGTGGTGCTGAGGATGGAACTCAGTGCCTCATGAATGCCAGGCAAGCGCACTACCACTTGAGATACATCCCCAGCCCTGTTTTGTATTTTATTTAGAGACAGGGTCTCACTGAGTTGCTTAGTGCCTTGCTGTTGCTGAGGCTGGCTTTGAATTCGCAATCCTCCTGCCTCATCCTCCTGAGATGCTGGGATTACAGGCGTGTGCCACAGAGTTTGGCTTCCGGTTCCCTTTTAATACTATATCAGGAAAATAGGAAAATAATTTAAGTTCAGTGACCTTAGTGTTTGATTCCTCAATTGGTGGCAAATCCTATGTTCATTCCACCAAATACAGTTACACTATGGAGCCATCTTTAAAATGATGAAAGTTTATAGTAGGATTCAGAATGGCTATCATGGATTGAAACATGGTATAAATTGTTCTTTAATGTGTTTAGAACAACTAACGTAGTAATATCTATCATCCCATAATGAGAGTTTAGAAAAACTTAGTAAATTATGAAAGGAAAATTGCCCCCATCACATAATGGAAGAATCATGGAGGGTAGAATCAAGTGAGAAAATTCTCTAGAAATCTGACTTCACAAAGAAGTAGATATGTCTATTCTGTTTTTGCAGACTTATTATCAAAAACAGAAACACCTGTTAAGTATCCCAGCAAACATTTGTACTTACTTTTCTCTACAAATTTCTCCATGGATTTATTTTTGCTCCTAATACCCCTTACTTGAAATTTGGTATTAAGTAATTTACTTGTGAGGATGTGTCAAAACAGGATCAGTGAATATCCTTGCCTTATTAGTTAAAGCCTACATGTGGTGGCTTTTATGAATTTAATGTAATCATCATTCCTGTGTATGATAATAGAATTAGGACAACAAAAAATAAATTCATATAATAAGCATTAGGAGTTTTAGTTCACACTAGCAAAACTTGAATGAATTAGTTTATCAGACTCTTTGATTTTGTAAGAAAGTACTGTTTGTAAATTAAAGTAATACCAGAGTCCCTGCTTTAAAATATAATGTCTTTGCCTGTTATCTAGAAGATAAAGGCCATCCCCTTCACAATCAGACCACATTTTTCCTTCTTAGTTTCATTCTCCCTGCTATTAAGCCTGCACCACTGTCCAAGCACTCCTGACTTTATTATTGACCTGCACAATACATCTTTCATCCTTCATCTGGAATTCCCTTGCATACCTCAATCCTTGTGCCTCCATATTCAAATTTTAACATCTACTTCATTGTTACCCCTGTGAATCTTTCCTGGGCTTTACTCTCATTAGGTAGAATTAAATATTCTGTGTGTGTGTGTGGGGGGGGGTTGTGTGTGTGTTTTTCCTCATCTCAGAGCATTTCTATCATCATTTTGTGGATACTTGTTTCTCTAATTGCACTTGGAATATAATATTTTCCTCCATAATATTTAGTGCAGTACTGAATGAACAGAAATATATTAATAAACAATTCATGTAGCATTCACTCACTTTTAATACTCAAATAAAGAGCACATTTATAACTTACCCACTTCAATAGCTGTATACTACAGAATAGTGGAGTAACCACCCTAAAATATTTGTTTTGATTTGATTGCCTGGTATGATAGACGATTCTCTTTCATGGATGAGGGAGACACTTAGAGAAAGACTCAGGAGTCTGGCTAGGGAAGCCCAAGCAATAAATCAAATCCAGATAAGACAGAGGAGGAGAGATCAGCTGGATATTGAAGGTCACAACAGAGCAGTAGGTTGACTTTGGAGAAATAAATAGGGGTTAAAGGAACAGTTATATTTCACAGTTCAGCTAGAAAACTGGTCAAGGGTAAAAAGTTAACTAGCACCTTGAGTTTGGGGCAGAACTCTAAAGTTTGGTCAAATGGATTCTACAATCTTAGGGCTTTGACCAAGAAATAGGTTCACTAGTCCCATTTCCTGCTTCATTATTAAGTGGGCACAAAGTCTGGTTAAAGCTACTAGATACATAGGTAGATAGGTAGGTATATAAATATATAGATATATGCCCTTCCATAAGGACTTTATATTATAATCTCAGTTAACCTCAGTGTCATCTTTTGTTGCTCCAGAAGAAGCCATAAGTTTGTTTCCTCTCTTATAGTTTCAGCCATGATTGTCTGCTTTCATTCAAATGAGATTTTTGTTTAACAAGTTCAGGCTCAGTAAGTGTAGCTTTGCTTGATTGATGATCATAATTTCTCTTTGATTCTGGAGAATTTTATACTTGCATAGCATTATGACACATTGGTTCATTTTGTCTTTTCAACAGCTATGATGCCTACTGTGCCTCCATTTTATAGACTGTGAGCAAAACTTATGTGCTGCAATAGTTGGGACATTTCTATATATTTCTATATATGAATTGTAGTTTTCTTCTACATTGATTTGTTGAGTCCTAATTGTGAGCTCTACTCTCTTTAATGGATGATTTTCTTGTAATATTTTAATTGGTTTCTATTCTTATACACTACTTGACTTCTTGATTTCTCTTTTATTCCACCATTAAAATATTCTCTATCACATCAAATAAGACATTGAGTAGTAATTAATTTGAATTTTAACTTGACTTTCAAATATTTCTGTCTTAGCCAGTTTGGGCTACTAAAACAAGTGTCATATACTGGATAATTTGTAAGCAACAGAAATTCATTTCTCACGGATCAACTAGATGGAAATCCCAAAAGCAAAGTGTCAGTATATTCGGTGTCTTGAAAGGAAATTCTGCTTTATAGAAGGTGCCCTCTAGTGGTATCCTCATAATGGCAGAAGAGTTGGTACAACTCTCTGAGTCCCACTTACAAAGCTCTCTGAGTCCTTGTAACCTAATTACCTCCCAATGGCTCACCTTCTAATACAAGCACACTGGTGATTAAAGTTCAACATGGGTGGGCTGCAGCTATGGCTCAATGGTAGAGCACTTGCCTAGCATGCGTGAGGCACTGGGTTCAATCCCTAGCACCACATAAAAGTAAATAAATAAATAAAATAAAGGTATTTAAAAAATGACACCATGTTAAAAAAAATTCAACATGTAGCTGAGCATGGTGGCACATGTCTGTAATCCCAGCGGCTCTAGAGGCTCAGGCAGGAGGATCATGAGTTCAAAGCCACCTCACCAGCTTAGTGAGGCCCTAAGCAAATCACCCTAAGCAAATCAGTGAGACCCTGTCTCAAAATATAAAAAAGGATTGGGGATGTGGCTCAGTGGTAAAGTGCCCCTGGGTTCAATCCCAGGTACCAAATAAAACAAAACAAAAATCCAACACATGAATATGTGAATTTTAGGGTGACACATTTAGATCATACCATTTAAATCATGGCAGTTCCTCAAGTTTTGGTGAGGGGACTGGATTATTTTCCCCCTTTCAGTTGCTTGTCTCTTGGATCTACTTCTGTTGTTAATCTTTGCCTCCAATTTTCTCTTTCCAATTTTTTTTGTACTTCTGTTTTCTCAAGTACATTTTAACACACACTTTCTTCCACTGATCTTCAAGCATGAAATTTCTTTTCAAGGTACTTAGGAAAATGGAAGTACTTAGAATGTTCATGAACAGAATGTCTTGTGAGCTGCAAAAGTTAATGTGAGAAAAGCTGATAGAAGAGGGGCTAGTTCATCAGACTTTTTACTCTTTAAAAAGCAGCAAGTTATAATCCCTTCTTAAATAGCAAGCAAAAAGCAAGTGGTCTCATTTCACTTCTTAAAATAGGCAAAGTGAAACTAATAATTGACTTGTCAATTTACTGTGACTATTAATTCCCTGCACACAAAGTTGAGCTTTGTTAATTTAGGATTCACATTTTCTTTCCGAATATAATTATCTAACTATATATAGATAAGTAATTTAAAGTCAGCTAATGATTATTTGAGCATTTAAAGTTAAAAACTGTGTAGACATTAGTAAATTATCCATTTAGAAAACCTGAAACAATTGGATCAAAATTAATGTTAAATGAGAATTTAAATAGGGCTTATGGCATTTTTATGACATTTATAGCACATTTTGCCCATAGCTTATAAATATGTTATTGTTAACTTGATAAGGTTTATGTAGAACTATAAGTGCTTTTATTATGTAAATGTATGCTGTATTAACCTAGGAAAGTTATTTGCAATTCTTTCTATATGGTGACATTTATTGGGTGGAAAACTCCATAAACATTAGTATCAGAAAACATCCACCAATTGTGAAAATTATTATAAGAAAGGAACTATCAGTTGGGGGTGTAGTTCACTGGTAGAGTGCTTGCCAGCATGTATGTTTAGGCCTTGAGTTCAATCCCCAGTACCACAAAAGATCTAGAATAGAGGATGCAAATCACTCTTTTCTGTTGTGTTGGGGATTTTTAATGTCTGCATTAATTAATGAATTTCATATATGAATATATATATATATATGTGTGTGTGTGTGTGTGTGTGTGTGTGTGTGTGTTTTGAATATATAAATATACATGAATGTATATGATTCTTAAACCATAATTTCCTATATGGTGGGTCTGATGTTTTCTTAGTATCATGATCTATACTTTTCTGAAACCTGGGTTATCTTATCAATAAGTCTATTACTGTCAAGAAAGGAAGACTCTAGGGTGGGGCTGGGGCTCAGTGGTAGAGCGCTTGCCTAGCATAGGTGAGGCACTAGGTTCAATTCTCAGTACCACATAAAAAAATAACAAAGTAAACTAAAATTAAAAAGGAAGACTCTATAACCTAGGCATAGAGTGTCTAAGAGAGAATCTAAAGAACTTTCCAAGTGGAAGCTAATATGACATTATACTGGGGAATGAAATTGGGGATGAAGTGAAAGAAGAAGTGACATCTTAAATTATAGTAGAAATTTAGCAACAATCTGAGCACTTTGCCTTACGGAAAAAATATATTGTGTTTATATTGGTTTCCTATGCCTACTATATAGAAAATTGCCACAAATCTGGGGCCTTCAGATTATAGATATTTATTCTCCCATAGTTTTGAGGCTAGAAGTCTAAAATCAATGACTATATTATCTTTGAAGACCCTAGTGGAGAATCTTTGCTTCTTCCAGCATCTGGTGGTTGTAGTTTTCCTTGGCAAGATTCTAATCTCAGCCTCTGTAGGTAACATTGCATCCTTATCTTCACTGCTTTTTCCTCTTCTGTTTGTCTCAAATTTCCCTCTGCCATTCTTATAAAGTCACATGCCATTGAATTTAGGCCCACTTGACTATTGAGAATTATGTTCTCATCTCAAGATGCTTAACTTTCATTATATCTACCAAGACTCTTTTTCCAAATAAGTTAATTTTTATAGACCCAGGAGATTAGAATAGGGACATACCTTTTTTGGGAGATGGAGTACCATTTATCCCACTATAATATCTGTCACACCTTCTTCTACATTCACAAAAACTAATACTGATACAGAGTAAAAATTCACAAGAAGAGCAAATAGTGAAGTGTCGATAAGAGCCCTCATTCAATAATTATCAGAAACCATTCCTCAGTGTGTATGTTTCTTCGTGTGTATGTGTATTGTGTTTGTTGGTCCTTTTTTTTTTTTACTTGAAAGGTACTTTTTACAGTTATTCCTTGAGGTTACCAAATAGGAAAGACATTATCAGAAGTTATCCATAGCACCAGAATTTGTTTGTTTGTTTTGGTACTGGGGTATTTTACTACTGAGCCAGCCCCTTTTATTTTTATTATTATTATTTTTTAAATTTTGAGACAGGGTCTCGCAAAATTGTTAAGAGCCTCACTAAATTACTGAGGCTAACCTTGAACTTGTGATCCTCCTGCTTCAGCCTTCTGAGCTACTGGAATTATGGGCATGTTCCACTATGTCCAGCTATACCAGCTTTTAAAAGCCTTCCTCTGAAGCAAAGGGAAACATCTCTCTAAACCTTTTTCAAAGAGGAAAAACAAGATAAACCTGATGGATGTTAGAGAACAAATAAAGTTAGATTGAAATTCTTTATAGGCAAATTTAGAAATATTCAGTTGTTCTATTATGATTTGGCAAGAGTTTATTCACTTTGCAATAGAAAAGGTCTTGTGTTAATAAGTGAAGCTGTGATAATACCTACTAATGAAAAATGTTGTATTGTTCCCAAAGTTTTCACAAATAAAATGTTGGGAATAATATATCTTTCTATATTGGTAGACATGTCTTAGCATTTAACCATTAAAATTAGAGGAATAACTTTTTTAAACTATGGGGATAGTTACTTTTATTGTTTAGCATTGTATAGGTTATGATTAATAAGCAGCTATGATATTAAAAGTTTTCAAGAGGATATAGTTCGGTAGTATGCACAAGGCCCTGGGTTTGATTCCTAGCATTGCAAAAAAAATGTTTCTTCAAAGCTCTAATAGGGAATTATTCATTATTCATTTTATAAAGTTTATGTTGAATTATACTATTTGCCCAGCATAAAGTTAGGAAAGTGGTAAGAAAATACCAAAATACATTCATTTTAGCACTTTAGGGAGGATGGACTTATCTCAAAGGCAAAATCAAGCAAAGTCTCATGGTAAAAGTTCTGTGTGTGCTATGCCTTAATTAAGGATTAGGATTTAGTCAAACAAACATGAAATAGAAAGGTAATTCTGAATCACCAGCATTAGGAGAGGCACAGAGAAGAGAAAACCTGTTAGCTTTGGGAACTGGACAATATTACAACCAACTGAAGCCAAAGTTTAGCCAAATGAACTGATGAGAAAAGAGCAGTGTCAGAAAAATTAGTTAAACCAGATTATTCATTTATATACACTTTCATACATATGAAGATTTAATTAAAAAAGATGAAAGGAAGAAAGTCCAATTAGCAAGGTAGTCTTATAGTAGAATGAATTAAAGAAAGTAAAGGCATCAGAGGTCAGAAAACCCATTGGAAAGGTAATTTTTTAGGTGAGAAGTAATAGATTATAATTTGAAAATGGTCAGGTTTTAGGGTGATCAGACATCAGGGATAATCAGAAGCATGAATATTTTCAATGTATATACTAATAGGAAATTTGGCAAACAAGAATCAAAAGAAAGTGGGTATGGGTGAATGGGTGGAAGGTAATGCCAATAATAAAAAAAATTAAAAAGAAGAAATATTTGATGGAAATATTGTAAGTCAAATTGTGATTATAGGTTTCTGTTAGATTTCTGTATAGGGTCTCTCACAATTAGAAATATGTGTATAGGTTGGGCGAGGTGTTTGGGCAGGATGTGTTTGAGAGATCTTTTGAGAGACATAGTATAGGAGGTCAGATACTTATGGATGTGAAGGATAACTTATTTTTCTTATTCTGTCTCAAATTATTATCAAAATAATTTGGTATGCTAATTTCTGAATGCTTTATTTTTCTCTTAGCTACAGATGATGGAGATGTGCTTTATTTACCTGTAAAGGAACCAACTGATATATTGCCTCAAATAAGTTCTTGTTCAGTGACCAAGACTTGGGTTGCAGTGTTTTATCTTGGGTATCCAGGTTTAATGGATTTTTTAAAAATATACTTTCTATTGTGTCCTGAAAACAAAACATTTTAAGAGTTTTAATTAAATCATATTATTATATAATTATCAACTCTTTTGAGTTTCCAAATATATTAAAATTTACTTTATTTAAAACATAAGTATGATATGTGACTAAAACACTGCTGATTACAGTAACAAAAAAGTTATGTAACTTCACTCACTCATTGACAAATATATCTTATCAGATTATGCAGTAGTAGAGACATCATGAATTATGTTTCTATTTTTCCTGCTATGCTTTCATTTTCTTTTCATTATGTCCCCCAAAAGGAGATACTATGTATACATGTCACTAAAATACTTTGGGACTTCAAATAATACAGAAAAAAATTTAAAAACAGAGACCATGGCAGAAAATAGAAAATTAATTGATTCAATCATTTTCAACAATTTCTTTAAAATATACAGATACATATTTGATTCATATTTATTATTAAGTGCATGTCTATTTGCATTTAAATATATGTGACCTCCTTACCAATTTGGGGTTTTGTATTGTTTTCTTCTTCTTTGTCTTTCCATGCCATATTGATTCCTGAGTGTTTGAGAGACTTCTATTTTCCAGCTCATTTAAGTGCATTTCATCCTGCTGTGTTGGTCATCAGCTAGTCACAAAAATGGTACTCAAATGGCCACATAATGCAATGTGATTTGAAACAAACAGGGATTGCACTTGTCTGTGGGCATGGGGTTTTTATTCTGGATTGCTCAATGTATTTTGAAAGTAAAGAGTTACGTGTGGGTTTTCCATGAAAGTAAAGGGAATGTTGAATGTCAGTGGTTCCAACACACTTGGATTTTAGAAACCACATGAATTATTTAAATAAACAAAGAAACAAATGAACAAGTGGATTATCATAAAGTTGCCAATGTATTCAGTTTGCCAAATGATATTATTTTCAAAATAAAGAAACTAGCATCTGCTATAAATGTAATATGTAATTGTTTAAAGGGATAGTGTAGATCAAAAACATGAAAGTTTTCTCAGAGGAAATGCCAGCCATATAAATAGAACATACTCAATTTTATATTTGTTTTAAAACCTTACTATAACTTCTCCCTCAAACCTCTCCCATCAAATGTTATATCTAAGAGCATCTGAGACCTAGCACAGCTATCTATTACTGATCACGTCCTGCCTTTAGGGGAAAAAAAACTATAATACTTTTTGTTTTCTCCACACTAAAATAAAATAATTGACAATGAAAACTAATTCAAATATGCAATTGTATTTTCCCTTTATTTGGGAGTAGAATTTCCTCATTAATATGTGTGTTTTATGTTTCATTTAATGAAGCAAGTGACACAAATGATTATTGTCATCACACTTGCATATACCTGTACTTTGGAGTAATATTGTGAAAGCTGTCTTACATAAAATGAAAGCTTCCCCTTTTAACCCCACCCACAGCATTACATATTTCTCAGAGGTAACCACCAACAAATTTTATAGCTGGCATTCAGTATTTAGTTCCATGCCTCTAAATATCATGAACATACTATGAATTCATTTTCTATTATTTATTGAAATTGAACTATTAATACCATATTTTGATTTCTAATTATTGAAGATGAATATATAGTTCTCTTCCCAGTTCTCACCCCTAGTACACAATCTTGCAAACTGTGTATCTCCTGTATTCTCATTCCTCTACATAGTAATTTTTGCTCCATTACTATCTATTAGTTGCTGCTTGTGACTACAGAAACACTAGTAAAACCTGAGTCATGTGATATAGAAATATTCTGTTTCTTTCTCTATTTGCTTTACTTTTGAGGATATGTTCTAAACTTTATCTTCCAATCCTTGTACCAATTATTTTCTTTTTTGATATATATTTTTTCATTATTAAAGGTTTTCATTCTCCTGTATATCTCTTTTTCTACAGCATTCTGTTCTTGTCACAGGGCACTAATAATATTTCTTCTTTCTGTGTGGAGATTTTCCTAAGTTCCTGTTGTCTATTCAGTTGCAGGATTAATTGTCACTCGTGCTCAAGGTGTTCCTCAATTTTTTGGTGGTCTTTGATTCTCTGCTCATCACTAAGTGTAGAGCAGTAAAAAGATGTCTGACAGATCTTCACAGTCCACTGAGCACATGCTTCATGGTTTGCATTTCTGGCTAGCTGGGGAGTCCTTGCTATCTGTATTTTTGAGGTCTTTTGTCTTTCCTCATCAGATTCACAGAAAAGAGTCCTCTATTATTCTCCATGACTGCATCTCAGAGATGCATGGGATGCATGTGCAGCATAAAAGTGTGGTTTCAGCTTTGTCTGGTTTCCTACTGTGCAAGGACTCTCATTCAACTTCTCCCAATAACAAATGTAAAGTCCCTGCCATGGCAGAGGAGGGAATCAATGTCTAACAGATTCTTAAACAGACCTTTGATTGCTCCTGTTTACACTCTACTTTCATTCATCCTTCCATAGATAGCCGCTGTCATCAATTCCACTGCCTTTGAGGAGTTCCACATTTATCAAGTTGTTTGTTTGCTTCACACTTTGTTGGATTGGGGTTCAGTTTTTCAGGTCTTTTAAGTGAATTATTACAGGTTTATTAATTTTCCAGCTTCCACATTTATGTTGTTATGATTTCCTGTTCTGTTTTCTTTGTCATTAATGGATTTATGCCCAAATAAACATTGCTTCATTTATATGTCCATGTGTTTTCAGGAGGAAAAAATCCCCTATATTTCTGTGTTAAATTCACCATCATTATATGATAGTCTGCATTTGACATTAGGAAATTGGTTCCTGACATTTTATAAAATGATGGCATAAAAGTAAACTGTCAAGTCTTCATAGAGGATGGATGAGCTTAAGCAATAATTGTAATACTTGATTAGCTAATCTGACACAACTCTGAATTAAAGTGAACTCTGTTGTGTTTGCTATTGTTGATATGCTATGGACAATGTAACTGACAGTCTTTTTTAATTAGTCTATGGATAATTGCAGTCATGTACCTAAATCCTGTTAATTGGTCATGTTTTAATACCCATAGCAGAAATGACTCATTCCCCCCCCTTTTTTTACTATAGTGGAGAAAATCAATAATGGTTTTAGGTAGAAATTTTTGATAGAATACTTTTATTTGGCTTAGCATTTTCATATCTTTTTAGCTCAACTTTCCAATGTGTGACTAAGCTTATTACTGTCATGTAAGGTTTGGTAAGGAGCACTATTCATATCTAAAATCCACCATGTAGAGTGATTTATCCTTGTTTCAGAAAACCCATACATCAGATATAACAAGCAACTATTCTTCCTGTTTAACCTTTTTACACATTTATGGACAGCAGAATCAAAACTTAATCTGTTCTGTCATTTCTTTGGAACCCAGACATTTTCTGTACACTTGGAACAAGAATAACCTGGAACTAGCTATATATGGATCTTGCTGAGATCTGCTTTTTCTCACTCATCTTATTCCTGTCAAACAAGGGACTTTTCTCCTTTTCAAGTTTTCATCCATTTATAAAGATTTAATTTGATCTTACGAATTCAATTTTATCCTTTATTGCTGGAGCAAGAGATTTCCTCGTTTTGGTCCAGTTTTCAAATGTATAGAGGGCCCAATTTGAATGTGGCATAGATTCAGATATCAATCACAGAATCATGTCATTCAAGCCAGCAAGGCTGATGTGTGTGTGTGTGTGTGTGTGTGTGTGTGTGTGTGTGTCTGTATATGTATGTATGTATGAATGATAACATCATGTGATGATGCCTCAGTCCAATCATTAGGATGCTGTAGTAAAATATCATAAGCTGGTGGTTTGTAAATTTGTTTCTCACAGTTCTGGTGGCTGATTCCTAGATCAAGGGTCTGGCCTATTTGGTGTCTGGTGAGAGCCTACTTTCTGCCCCATAAAGAGCACCTTCTTTCTATGTCTTCACTTGGTAGAAGGAGCAAGAGTTCCCTCTTAGACCACTTTTATAAAGGGCACTAAACCCATTCATGAGTCTCTGCCCCAAGGACCTAATCACCTCTCTAAAACCGCATTTCTAAATAATATAACCATTGGATTTAGGATTTAACCATATGAATTATGAAGTACAAACTCTCAAGCGATAGGAAACTGATGTGGTCATAACTTTAAAATATGATATGGATAGATATCTTTAGGGACACCATAGATGGGATTACTTAGAGGACCTGGACAAGGAGGGCCAGTTCATTGAATGTTAACTTTGCAACTCAAAGAGTGAATATTTGGAGAATTGCATATTAGACCAAAAAATTATATCATCAAAAACTTATGAGAACCAATAAGTCTGAGTAGTTCTGATAATAAAAGTTCTAGAATAAAATTAATGAAAATTCACTGTTAGGTCTAACTATAGCAATACCTAGCATTGACTGAGTACTACTTATGTGCCAAATACCATACTAATAGCTTGTCTTATGTGATCTCATTTAAAACACAGACTAGATTATCAATCAAATTTTATAGATAAGTAACTTGAGGAATACAGAGGTGTCTAAGTTTGTACTGTTATTGGTAATAATAAGACAAACCCAAGAAGTCTGATTCCCAAACTCATAGTATTCATTTACATGCTAACATCTGATACAAATACTACCATGTATCAACTGTAATTGTTTGTTGGTTTCCAATTACATAGTTGGAGGATTCTTAGAGTCTAGTTCAGGCTGCTATAACAAATTATCATAGATAATGTGGCTTAAACAGTAAATATTTATTTCTAATGGCACTGGAGGCTGAAAGTCTGAGATCACAGTGTCAGCATGATTTAGTTCTTGGTGAGTGCCTTTTTCCTCGTTTGGTCTTTATATGGTCCTTCCTTAAGTGGTTACAGAAAAAGAAAGAGAAGATTATTTGTCTCTTGTTCTTTTTTTTTTAAGGGGACTAATTCTATCATTAGGTCTATAGTCTCATGTCCTAAACACTGGAGATTAGAGTTTCTAAATTAAAATTCTGTAGGGAATTGAAGTATTGTATGAAGGTCATACAACTGTTAAATAATAGTAGAATTTTAATTAGCATTCTGGTTTCCTGATCACAAATCTATATTTCACGTACAACAAATTGCCTAAGACAGTGTCCTCCATCTAAATCAATACTTCACACCATATGGTTTTAAAAAATGCTCATATATCATCCATCACAGCTCAGAATGATATGGCATACAGGTAGTATAAAACCAATTTTATCAGTGCAAATGCATAATGAGAAGGTTATGATTTGTTCAAGGTGGCCTACCTAGGAAATAAGACAGCCTGAACACAAAAATTCTGATGACACTTCTGTGTGCTCTTTACAAAACTGGTGCTTACCTCAGATAGTTGGCATGGGTTTCTTTGAAGAAGGATCAATGGAAAAACTCTCAGGGAATATTTCTACATCATGGCTTTTACTTTCAGTACTCTAATCCTGTACTTTTTGGAAGTAGAACAATACCAGTAGCCTTTTAAAATTGATGGGAGTTGAGTGCAGCAGCTCATGTTTAAAATTGATGGGAGTTGAGTGCAGCAGCTCATGTCTATAATCTCAGTGGCTTAGGAAGCTGAGACAGGAGGATACAAGTTCAAGGCCAGCCTCAGCAACTTAGGGAGACTCTCAGCAACTTAGTGAGGCCCTAGGCAACTTAGTAAGACCCTACATCAAAAGAGTACTGTAGATGTAGATTGCCCTTGGGTTAAATCTCCAGAATCCCCCAAAAGATAAATAAAAATTAATGGGAAAAAGGGAGCCATAATATCTTCATGGATACTTGCTGTTTTCTAACTTGCACCTAACTGTAATGGATGATTAGAGAATCTCAAAAGGTACAATGGAGACTAAATTATTTTATATTTGTAGATACCTCAACTATTAGATACCTGACTACTGATAATTTCTAAAGACTTAAAGAGAGGTATGAATGAAGTCAAATTCGAAAACATTAGCTGTCTTGGGTTTTGTTGTAGGTCTTTGTCATGTAGTGAAGTAAAATCTAAAAACTGAACTACCCACCTCTTTCCATTTGTTACTGTGCTGCTAGAAGAGAGACCTGTGCAGAGGTAAACAATCTGGTCTTGTCCAAATACCTACCAGGTCACAATGGTAAAGTATCAACTGTTTATGAGAAGTGAAGACTAATCAGTCTGAGCAGGGCTCCCAACTATTCTGCTGCAAATTTGGTTATTTGTATTTTAAAAATAAACTCAGTCTGAAGGTTTAAATTATCTTGTATTTCTTTATTGGCTTACATTGAACTGTAAGAATAAGAAAAAAGAGCAAAGATTATTTTCTAACATATCAATATTTTATTTTTTTAAGTTGCCCTGAGCTAACACAGACTTTGTTGTTCTTTTTAACTTACCGCATTCTATGGGCAAAATTTGTGTGTGTGTGTGTGTGTGTGTGTGTAGGGGGTGTATCACCTTAAACTAAATTTGGTCTAATCAAATGAAATCAGAATATGTAAATATTTGGAATAAATTCAGAAATTTTCTTTATAAAATTTAGGTAGTTAAATGAAGGGATTTTGAAGTCCTCCCTGCAATTACCAATTCTGAAACCAGTGGAACATGATGTACATTTGACCCATTACATCTAATGAATCACCGAGTTCTATTGACAATACTTCCTAAATATATTCTAAACCTGCTCACTGCTCTCCTTCACGGCCGACATGAGCACATTAGCCACTGTCAGCATCTCATTAGGAGTATTGAAGCTGCTTTTTAATTGTTCTTCCACATCTATACTTGCCCCCTTCTAATTAATTTGGCCCAAAGCAAACGGAATGACCTTTATAAAATGTAATATAGACCATGGCATCATCCTTCTTAAATCCTTTCCTTGGTTTTCCATTGTACTTGGAATAAATTTTAAATTCTTAACACAGAACAAAAAGGCCTGGTATAACTTGGCTTGCCCAATCTCTGTTTTGACCACTTTCCTCTATCCTTACAAAGCTCCATGTATACTTTACCATGTGTTAAGTCCCCGCCCCCTCCACCGCCAACTAAACCCTTCACACTTGCTCTTTCCTGTTTCTGGAATGTTCTTTTCAGTTACCCATTGTGATAGAAACCTGTTCCTTGTTGTTGTATTCACAATCTCGTGTGACTCCAGAATTATTTATTTAATGTCTGTCTTTATCAGTATATTTTAAACACTAAGCTTCAGGATGACAAAGCCCTACATTTGTTTTGCCCACAGTGCATCCCAGCTCAGTGCCAAAGAAGGAAGGAAGGAAGAAAGGAAAGAAAGAAGGAAGAAGAAAAGAAAGGAAAGTTAGGATTGGGAAATGAGGGCATTTAGGAATCTAATTCTAAACTTCTTTAAATTGTATTACTTAATAGACTAAAGCACTGTATACAATGGACATTCTTAACTTGATAACTGAAATTTACCTTAATAAAATAGGCCAACAGTTTTGAATTTTGAATGTAAAGTTAAGATAAACATTGTGTGTGTGTGTGTGTGTATGTGTGTGTGAGTTTGCGTGTGTCTCATTAGAGCTTATGTAGTTATTTGTTTTGATTTTTTAAAAATTAATCCATCTTTTTGAATATGTAATGCTTTTTGTGGCACATAATTTAAAAACAATGAAAGGATACATGATCAAATTTTTATATAAAAACTCACCCATCCAGTCTCTCTTCCCCAAAGTAACAAGGGTTTCCATTTCTATACCAATTTTTGATTTTGATTTAATGATTTTTGAATTGGTTGTGTCATTTTGTTACCATTTATTTTGCTTTAATCCACACTGGAATGGTTTCCTTAATAGTAATATTATTATGTAATGCATGTGAGTGTAATGTGTATATATAAATGTTTTCCACCATGCTGGATTCTATTATTCAGTTACTTTATTTCCAAGTATTTATTTATTTTTTTTGTAAAATAGTAATTTATCAAATGACTTGGCATTTGTAGTCAAAAAGAGAGATAGTCCTTGGATAACAAGAATATTATTATAATGATTGCTCAAGACATTTGCAAAAAAAATCAAGCTTTTATTCAAAAAAATTCTATCCCTTATAGAAATCCTAGCCAGAAATACTGAATTTTCAAGTGCATAAGTCTTGTCATAGCAAATTAGGTCTTAACTTTCTGTTCTCTGTAAAAAGTGACTAACTTCCTAATCAAGACTTTTTTTTTCTGATGTTTTGATTGGTCTGACCTTTTCAAGTAGACTAAATGTTATTGATTTTTAAAATAGCTTTCACCAGTTTCCCTGTGATTGGCTACATCTAGACTGGCCTAGAAGGAAAGGATGACTTCACTCAAAACTTCATAAAATGAGAATACTGATAGCCATTCTCTTTGTAAGTTGGTTTTTTAAAATTGAAATACGGTAGAACAATTTGATGCATTATTTCTTTCTACTATAAAAGCAAGATGCAAGCTTCTTATCTTTATTTGGTTTCTCTATCCCATTGACCACTGAGTGCCTTTGTTTTCTGTCTTTAAAAGGGCAGGCATGGGGTCTGGGGTTGTGACTCAGTGGTAGAGCACTTGCCTAGCATGTGTGAGGCCCTGGGTTCAATCCTCAGCACCACATAAAAATATAATAAAGGTATTGTGTCCAACTACAACTAAAAAATAAATATTAAAAAATAAATAAATAAAACAAAAGGGTAGGCATGAACTAGATTGTCTTTAAGAAATTCTAAGATTTAAATTCTATTGAATAAAAAGTGAAATAAAGTTTAAAAAATATAATGAATTTGGGGTCAAAGACTAGTTTCCTTTTTTGTTATTTGATATAAAATATATATCACATCAAACATGAAATCCTAATTTAACACTAATCCATACATTATACAACATTTCTAATATTTGTGCTTGTCTCTGGCACACTGAATATATATTTTACCTCAGAAGTCATTTATTTTTATAGGTGGAGGTCAAATTATAGATTTAACCTTCAATTTAAAAGATTCTTACATGAAAACCTACTTAATTCCTTCCTTTGAAGATACTAAATAACTTTTCTTGAGATTATTAAACTCTTATTTTTCTCTGACTCATTATAAAATCAGAAGATATGGATAATAAAAGTACAATGAAAAGTCACAATCTTTAAAAAGCCTTCAGAATTATTTAACTGTCATTTCATTGAAGTTTTTCACAGATATTTTATTTTTTCTATCCCACCAGAGTAACAATATTACATCTCTATAAGAAGTTTATGTTAAAAGAGAAATGAGATAATTCTCACATGACATATCTGTAAAGGAGGAATATGTGAATAATTTTCTTTTTTGTGCCTACATAAAATTACCATTTAAAAAGTGTTCACAGGAAAAAATAAAGACAATCAGTTTGTAGGCTCATATCAGAAGATATTGTACTTATTATAAAAATAGCTGAACTTTAATAAGATGAAATATTCCATCATTTTCCATTAATGTATGATTCATCTATAGAAATAATTTCATTTGAATATAGTAAAAAATACTTAGTTGAGTGTGTCAAATCAAAAAAGAAAAGAAAAAAACAAACAAAACCTTTTCAGGAAACTTAATTATAAAGAATACTTAAAAAACAACATCTGAGTATTCATGTTACAAAATTGTTCTACCAAATTATTCAATCAATTTTTAGAATAAGGCAAAAAGGTCACTTTTTAAAAATTTCATACTTCAAAGAAAATAACCACCCAGTGATTCATGTAAGAGGGCAGAATATCAGAGTGGTCAAAAAGATGGTAAAGATCACATGGTTTCAAAATCTGGTACTGTGTTTTATGAAATTACTTAGTACCTTGTGAGGATTCAATTCTTCCATCATGAAAATATTGATAAATTTTATGTTTAGCTTATAGGAGGAATCTTCAAAGTGGGTGGCACAAAAGAATTTCCATGTCTCCTAAAGCCTTCATCTACTTTGAGAATATAATAGAATCTAGAATGGAGAGGCAGAGAGAGACTGGCAAGATTTCTTTAGAGAGAAGAGGTGTAATGTATCATTTTATTGGGAGAGTGTGTGAGCAGGTTACCTTCTTCACTTCAGTTCTCAAGGGTATAAGCTTCAGTGGGTGTACTGAGAGAGGTCAATGAGCACAGTACTGATTATTCATTTACACATGTGATGGTATATGCTATGGTTTTAATATGAGGTGTTCCCCAAAAGCACATGCATGAGACAGTGCAAGAAAATTTAGAGGTGAAATAATTGGGTTATGAGAGTCTTAATCTTATTAGTGCATTAGCCCACTTGAATGGATTACCTGGGTCGTATCTGCAGATATGTAGGATGTGACTAGAGGAGGTGGGCCCAGGGGATATGCCTTTGGGATATATATTTTGTTCCTGGAAAGTAGAGTGTTCTCTCTGCTTCCTGGTGCTATATCCTAAGCTGCTTTTTTCTCCCACACTGTTCCACCATGATGTTTTGCCTCATCTCTGCCCAAAGCAATAGAGTTTGCTCTATGGACTGAAGCCTCTGAAACCATGAGCACCAAATTAACTTTCCCTCCTCTAAAATTGTTCTTGTCAGTCTTTTGGTCACAGTACTGAAAAAGTGGACTAAAACAGCATGTATGATAAGGGGAAGGGAGAGAGAGAGAGAGAAAGAGAGAGGGAGAGCAAGCAAGCATGCACTAGAAAAGAATACTCCAGGCGGGGCATGATGGCACATACTTGAAATCCCAGTGGTTCTCAAGGCTGAGACAGGATGGAGAGTTCAAAGCCAGCCTCAGCAAAAGGGTGGTGCTAAGCAACTCAGTGAGACCCTGTCTCAAAATAAAATTCAAAATAGGACTTGTGATGTGACTCAGTGGCCAAGTGCCCTGAGTTCAATCCCTGGTAACCACTCCCTCTCCTCCCCCCCCCCAAAAAAAAAAACAATGGATAGAAAAGAATACTCCTGTGGGACTGGGGTGGCTAAAAGGGAAAGGGATAAAAGTAAGAGTGTTTTCCACAGAGCTGATGTGGACCACATTACAATGAAATCCTATATGGAGAGATTTTAAGCCCTGCTTGTGAAGAACTTCATTAGGTAATGTGGGTACTCAGAGACACATTTTTTTTTTCCTGAGGAGATAATGACTAGCCCAAAAGGAAATTCTCATCATCTCATGAGCTGAGTTCAAGTTGGGGACCAATGATAAATCCAAAGAAGTACCAGTAGTAAAGGATTTGTTTTTACACATTTTTTTCAGTTTCCAACCAAATAAGAATAATGCTACCTTTCTATCTCTATATTCCTTTCTGTTCCTTTGTTCCTGGGTGTAAATATGACAAAGAAGGCAGGGAAGTTGGCCATGTAGGTCATCCATTACAAGGAAGAATGGAAGCAAGCATTTACCTTTAACTGAAGATTGAGTGTTGATTAATATCTTAGACTGGAAACTGAGGTGATACTGGTAACTTAAAGTGACTGTAATATGATACATTTCCTAAGAGCATAGAATTATGGGAACTTCTGAGTTTCCATTCAGTAATAGACAAAATTTTTCCCCATTGCTAAAATAAAGAAGTCAAAGTTTCTTTTAAGGTTAAAATGTTTATACTGTTCTACTACTGGTTTGTTACAATAAAAAAGTAATCAGAAACTATATACATAAAGAGAACATGAGTGAATGGGAAGGGTCATGGCCTTATATAGCATTAATATTTACATGATTCAATGCCTAGACTACCAAATGAATTAAAAATGACTTTATGTAATGAATTAATTTTAAATACAGATTTGAGGGAAGAAAAATAAAACCTTACCATACTCCTACCTTAAGTAAATGCAGAGAAGGTCAATAATAAGACATGGCATTGTTTATAAATTTTTAAACTGTTTTGAAAATACAGTTTATAATTTATGAACAATAATGATTATATATATGCTGCATTAAATACTTTAATTATTATGTTCCCTCTACTTTTTGAGAGTTTGAACCTAAAATGGCATATTGATTTAGACAAAAATCTAGTGGAAAATATTTATCAATTGATAATATTTAGCACAGGAAGAAATATTATAGAACTGTATTTTTAATTATTTTTGCTTGCTTTTAGATGATACAGAAAAATAGAATTTATACACTTGGATGAAAATTTTTCTACTTAAAGTCTCGAAACAAGTTTACTTTCTTTTGGTATATTTCAAGTATCAAATCTAGAACTCTAAATACTAGAATTGTGAATATTTGCCTTATAAATAATTATTGCCAGAAATAATTATAAATTTATCAAACTTAAAAAACTTACTATGCTAATGTTATGTTTTCTATATATTTATTATTTTATAATTGATACATTATAGTTTTGCTAAAACTAAAATTCATTGTGATATATTTATTCATGCACATAGCTTAATTTGGTAAATTAGATTCTGCAGTTCCCCCCATTTTCCTTCCCTTCCTCTATGCTACCATTCTCCCTTCTATTTTCATGAGACCCCTTCTTTTATTTTATATTTCTCTCAGACTTCCATATGAGACAAAAAATTCTTGACTTTCTGAGTCTGACTTATTTTACTTAGCTTGATGTTCTCCAGTTCCATCCATTTACCAGAAAATGCTATAATTTTATTATTCTTTATGTCTGAATAAAGCTCTATTTAATATATAACATATTAAAAAAAGAAATAAACAAAAAAATAAGTAAAATTTGTTTATTCATTTGTGAATCCATTAGGCATCTAGGTTTGTTACATAAGTTGGCTATTGTGACTTGCACTACTATGAACACTAACATGTAGATATATCTATAGGATGTTTATTTCAGTTATTTTGGATAAATACCAAGGAGTGGGATATCTGGATAATACAATGGTTCCATTCCCAGTCTTTTGAGGAATTTCCATATTGCTTTCTAGAGTGGTTGCACTGATCCGAAGTCTCACCAAAATGCATAAGTGCACCTTTTATCCCACATCCTCACTAGAAATTAATTATATTTTTTAATACTTTTTAAAGACATTGATGAACCTTTATTTTCTTCCCTTATTTATATGTAGTGCTGAGAAACCAACCCAGGCGTCACACATGCTAGGCAAGCACTCTACCACTGAGCCACAGACACAGCCCCAACCCCACAAATTATTTGTATTCTTGATAATTGCTTTCTAACTAGAGTGACATGAAATCTCAATATAGATTTGATTTGCATTTCTGTGGTTGCTAAGGATGTTGACTATTTTTTCATATATTTGTTGGGCACTTGTATTTCTTCTTTAGAGTAGTTTCTGTTTAGATCATTTGCCTATTTATTGATTGAATTATTTATGATTTTTTTTTTGGTGTTAAGTTTTTTGAGTTCCTTACCTATTCTGGCAAACATTTCTCCCATTTTGTAGGCTCTCTTTTCATATTCTTTTTTATTTTTAATTGGAGGTCACCCCACTTATTAATTTTGGTTTTATTTCTTAGCTTTAGGAGCCTTATTAAGGAAGTTAGTGCCTATACCAATATGTTGCGGTGTTTTCCCTATATTTTCTTTCAGCTGTCGCATCATTTCTGGTCTAATTCCTAGGTTCTTTGATCCACTTTGAGTTGATTATTTTGCAGGGAGAGAGAGAGAGAGAGAGAGAGAGAGAGAGAGAGAGATAGTCAATTTCAGTCTTCATATGGGTATCCAGTTTTCCCAGCACCATTTGTTAGAAAATGTTGTCTTTTCTCCAATGTATGCTTTTGGCACAAATGTTGAGGATCAGATGACTGTAAACATGTGGGTTTGTGTCTGTGTTCTGTTCTATTATATTGGACTTCATGTCTATTTTTATGCCAATACCATGCTGTTATTTTTTTTTACTATAGCTCTGTAGTATAATTTGAGATGAGGTATTGTGATGACTCCAGCATTACTCTTGTTGCTCAGTAGTGCTTTGCATATCTCTGGATATTCTTTTGTATAAATTCATTATTGTTATATTTAGGGCAAAAGTGATCCCAATATTCTTCTGTAAAGTGAAAATATAAGGTTGTTTTCATTTTGGCTTTTTTAATCATTTCAATAATAATTTGATAAGGTATAATATCTAATATTTGCCAAACAAATGATGCCATGACCTCTTCCTTCTGTTTTTATCTTATGTTATATGAAATCTAGGGCTACATAAGAAAACATTCACTTAAAAGAATGAAAAATAATTAATAAATGATGGTGATATGAATATATAAATTTCAATAGTAAATTTATAAATAAAATATAAGCCGCTAGGATTGACACTATGCACAACCAGCATATTAAATAAATACTTTTGTTGTAGGATAATAAACCTCTCATTAGAAAATGGTACCAATATATATTTTAATAGATTATAATAAGTTGTTACATTTACTAAAAAGATACTTATGTGGTCCAAATGTGAAACTCTACATTCAGGTTTTATAAAACGTCTATTGTACAAAAGCAAACTTAAGTATATTAATATTGTTAGTAGTTAGTTGATGATGATCATATATAATTGTTTTGACTTAAATATTTAATGGATACTTAGTCCACATAAATAGAAAACATTTATATTCAAAGGAGAGAGTGTTTCTTCTGGATGCTGTGTTGGTAGGTTATGTCAAATATGGAAATCAATTTTAAGAAGGGCACTGATAAACGGTATTCTGATGTAAGTAACTAGGTTGATGAAAAATATGAAAACTCTATGAGTGTAGAAGAAATTTCACTGAAAAGAGGAAGCAAATGTAATGCCCAAATGAATTCAAATACTTGAATAGCTGTTATAGAAAACCAAATTAAGTTTAATTTACTCCAGAATTAAAACTGGTGAACTTTTAAAGGGCAGGTTTCATTTTGACCAAAATTAATTTTTAGATAATCAAATTATCTAAACATGAGAAGGTCTCAATCATAATTAATAGAGGAGATTCCTGATCTGAGTAGAAGATAGAACTTGATGACTCTGTCAGTCATTTGACAAATATTCATTAAGTAACTACAATATACTAGGTGTTAAAATTTTTTGAAATGTCACTGATCATGGGCTGGGGTTGTGGCTAAGTGGTTGAGTGCTTGCCTAGCATGTGTGAGGCACTGGGTTCAACTCTCAGCACCACATATAAATAAATGAATAAAAAATAAATAAAGGTTCATCAAAATCTGTAAAAAATATTTTAAAATATCATTGATCATTAATGGTACATGATTCTAAGTTTTAATATATAAGGAAAGTGTTTCTTATAGTCATTTCATATGTATAAACTTTATAATGAAAGTGTATCAATTATTATGATATGACATATATTAAATAGTGCTGACCATGTGCTAGGTCTACATTTCTATTTCAAGCATATTAGGTAATACAAAATACCTACATTAAAGAAAAAACTAGATGAAATTTTCAGAATGGCTTCAGTATTTGTATTAATTTCTCTAAAACAGTGGATTTTCATGAGAAGGAATGAGAAAAGTGATCTGATAAAGTGATGATTGAAGAGAAGCAAAGAATGGAAGAGGTGGTGCCATGATCCTCAAATGTGGTACCTGGACCAGCAGCATGAATATCGTCTGGGAACTTATTCAAAATGCATATTCCAGGGTCCTACTCTAGACCTCTTGAATCAGAAATGTGGTGAGGGGTGGGGGTGAGGATAACAGGTTATGATTCAATAAGGCTTACAGGTAATGCTAATCTATGTGCAATTTGAACACCACTGACGTAGGGGTGAAGAGGAGCTTACATATGATTTGTTTATGTATGATTTAGAAAGCAATTCTGGTCACTGCACATCAGTGAAAATAAAGGGTACAGACCCATAATTTCTAGTAGTAATATGATTTATTGACTAACCTATGTAATGCATAACCCCACAGAGCACTTAAAATAGCCAGTGTTGAAACTTGCTTTGAGAAATTTTATATATATATGTGTGTGTGTGTGTGTGTGTGTGTGTGTGTATTTAAAGTTTACATCTACCATTTCATATGAAAGAGCCGGGTATAGTTATCTGCCAGATACAAGGCCATTTATTTTGTTTCACAGAGAATGAATCCTTTCTTCCTCTAAAACAGTGTTGGGTAGTGTTCCAAAAAAGTAATTACAGGCCAGTTAGTAAATATATGCTGAGACTGTAGAGTGCCAGATAGCAACAGCTATATGTCTGCCACTGCTGATTAATCAGCCAGAGAACAGACCAATTTTTTTACTTAATATGGAATTGGGACTCCATTAAACATAGAATCTGCATCTCAGTTATGAAAATATCCCCCCATTGTTCTTCCTCTGGATTTATGTATATTTTCTTTTCTTTTGTTGTCTAGTAGAATGACATTTGGGGCTGCACATTTTTTACAAAATGCTTCTTCACCCCCTGTCTTTCTCATTTATTCAATGCGCTTGTCAGGCCGTGAGAGATTATGAAAGTTGAGGGAGTCAGAAATCACCGCCAATTCAATCTCATTTTCATATAAACCCAACAGTAAATTATTTTGTTGTAACAGCTTATCACTTTGGACCTAAATTACAGAAAAGTAGTTCAGAGATCCCATAACAAAGATAGAATAGCCAATTTGTGTAGGCATGTTTCTTACAGTTTGCTATAACTCTCAGCTCTAGCACATTTTATATAACATTTTAATATATTGGTTTGTAAGAAGACAGTCATGATCTGTACTGGGCTTTCTGATTTTTTTCTCTGTCCCTAATTGCTTACGGTAGTTAAAAACCCATTTTAGATTCAGCTGACTTATATTCTAGAATTATTGCTGTTTTAGATTAGATCAGGAAAAATAAAAAAGCTATGTGTCTGGAAATGGAAGAGATTCCATTGAATCAGGTTTGCTGCTTGTTCTCTTCTTACCTTGTATTCTTGTTCTGATAATTATATTTTTACTTGTGATTAAGACTTTTTCTCATATTCTCTAATTGGTCTAGAGCTTTGACTTGATTCATACTCTTGTTCTCTGTTCATTTCAAAAGTATAAGGAATTATTTCTATTATTTCTAATATTGTTACCTCCCTAGACACTGACTTCTGTCTACCCAGAGAGGTATCACATCATCCTGTTTCTAGAAAATCTGATGTGATTCTTCTCACACATTAAAGCATTCTACTTTGTGATTTAAAGGATTTGTGTGAACATCTTCTTTTGTTGGCTGTTAGAAAATTCCTCATAATCAATTTTAGGAGATGCTGTGGATATCCTACTCAGATGTTTTTAACCTTCAAGCACACACATTTCCCAGATGCTAGAAGTATTGGGTTGTAACTCACAGCTACTGTCATCAAAACCCTCTTCTTTAGAAAATTGTCTTGGGCAAAATGTTATCTTCTATCTGAATCATCCCAAGGATGCATTAAACAAACAGTTGGCCTCAGTTCCTATACTTTATGACTCAGAAGGCCTATAGTAGGGTCTAGTTTGTATTTCTTACAACCTAAAGTGATGCTAATGATGTCAGTCAGGATAACACTCTGAAAACACACTAGTTTAGCCCAAATAGGAGTTTCTATTTCCCTGGAAGTTATGTGTTCCATTTACTCTCCTTAGGGCAGACCATTGTCAGTGACATATTGCCATCTGCTTATAAAAGTCTGGTCCTGTTAATTCAAGATGGGAATGTATGTGTTGTTTCATCCATACTCCCAAGATGTCTGGATCAAAATTAAATAGTCCCCATTGGAAATAATACTCTGGGTTGGCCTCATTTTCTACTGTATTCTACTTCATTCACTCTTGTTTACCTGTAAGTATACTCTCAGTAAATTACTTGAACAAAATCCCCGTCTCAGACTATATTTCTAGGTGACATGATCCTTATAACTTGGGCTCACTGGTTTCTGTTATGTTTTGAATACCATTGGTTGTCCCAGGCAGAATATAATATATGGAAGATAATTGATTGATTGATCATTTAGTCAAAAGACTAGGAAAGTAAATGTATGATTAGAGCAGAATACTTGATGCTATATCAGTATTGAGGATTTGAGGCTATAAAGTTTTCTTTTTTAATTGATTTTATTTTTTAAATACATGACAGCGAAATGCACTACAATTCTTATTACACATATGGAGCACAATTTTTCATATCTCTGTTTGTATATAAAGTATGTATAAAAGTTTTCATGTGATCCTTGGAGGGTATTCTCTGGGACAGAGACTTCAAGATGGAACTTTATGGGTAAGAGGTATGTTGCGGGGGGGTGTTCTTTGAAATACCCTTGAAGAAGTAAGGAGAACATAGTTGTACAAATAGAGAGATTGGGCAAAGCCTCAGGTAAACCCACTGGAAATTCTGGAGGAGGAATTTCCCTTTGGAGTTTTCCAGAATTAAAGAAAAATAAAATCAATCACTTGATTCAGGCTGCCCTGTGAGAGGAGCATAACATTTGGAGAAATGGCTCTCTTTGGATGAGGAATACTTGAAGAAGATACATACAATATACATACAATAAATTGGTCCCTGGAAACCTTTGCTGATGATCATCTCAGTAATATATACTGACTTCCTGACATTCGACCATTGATCCTAGTGTACCCAGCAGGAATTTTAATTGAGTTTACTTTAAAGTATTAAATTTCTCTAATGTTACAAATGCTAAATCAAGGTAAAACTACAATTTTCTCAAAATGTATCCTGTAGAAAAACCTGAAAGAGCTTCAAACCTTGTTGAAATGACTCTGAGGAGAAATGCAGCAGGTAACAAATCTGCTGACAAGAAGCAATCTTCAGAATAAACATTTGTGGGCCTGGAGTTCAGAGGCTAAAGTCAATTTAATGAGAAAGCTGTCGCTATTCTTTTTTACATGAATTAAATATATTCCAAGTACCTAAAGTCACAGCCTAACGCTAAATAGTCTGGCTGCACAGCTGAACATTTGTTTTATGTTGTTCCCAGGGTCACCTAAAGATGAATGTGAGTTACCTGGATTGAACAGAATTCTATCTAGTTTGTTGTAATGTGTGATGATAAAACTCAAGAACCTAATTTAAAAGGATGATTCATATGGAAAATTGTTTATGTTGCAGACATTGAAATTTTCCATTGATATAATAATAGCATATAGTTTGCTAAGAGGCACTTAAGGAATAAACAAAAGGTATCAATAAGTCTTCCTGAATTTAATTACACCTAATTTAGATCACAGAAGACACAAGTTACCTGATACCTACCCAGGGTAATTGTTGAAAAGTTCACAACTTTTATTTTCTATAATATCATGCCATATATCCACTCCCCCCACACTATTCACACAAGAATGGAATAGGTCCACATCTCTCCTTGCAGTGAAGTCTGTCCTGATTGTCCTGATGGAATAGCCTTTGGCAATATTATGAATCAGCATGAAAGAATAGGAGTCTTGGTCTCTAGAAACTATCTCCCCTCTGAAATGCATGTTTATATTACATCATGGCAAGGTCAGTAATATTTAAGTGTTGGGAATGAGGTTAGAAAAATGGAAATGTGTTTCTACTTATGGGAAGGTCTTTTGTCTGATCAACATTATGTAAACATTTTGCTGAAGAAAGCATAATATCAAACTTAACAGCCAAATTGTTACAGGATAACAAACCACTTTTATGTCACCTATGTTCTAGTCTAAGGTTTGGCAAATTGTGGCCCTTGGACCAAATCCAGTCACTCATTTTTATAAATACAATTTCTGGGGGACAGAGCTATACTCTTTTGTTTTACATATTGTCTATGGCTATTTTTGAGGTATCGTGGCACATTTGAGCAATGCAACAGAGAACGTATGGCCCACGAAACCTCAAATATTTACTATCTAGCCCAGCTCTATTCTGTTGAAGTTTATTGTATTCCAGATTTACTGATGATAAAAATCACAGAAAGTAGTTGTTAAACCCACAGCTTTTCACTCCCTTCTTTGGAGGGTCTGGTTCAGTAAGTCTGAAGAGACCCAGAAATGTGTTATGTTTTAAGAAGCACTGGAAACTTATTAATGACCCTAAAACACAAGAGTAGTGATACTGGCAATTTGGATACACCAAAGAGATAGGAAGTGCTTCCTTTAAGTAACAAAGTCAAAGTTCTCTACTTAACAAGAAAAAATATATATGCTAAGGTTGCTCTTAAGATATGTGGTTATTGTTGTTAATCCCTTATTGGGCCTAGTTTATAAATGGAACTTTATCATATATATGTATTTATAGGTAAAAACATAGTATATATAGGGTTTGGTACTCCCCAAGTTTTCAGGGCATCTACTGGGGGTCTTGGCATGTGTCCCCCACAGATAAAGGAACTACTTGTATTTCTGAGAGCTTTACATATAACTTTATTTTTCCTTTTTTTTTTTTTTTTTTTTTTGGCGGGGGGCCATACCAGAAATTGAACTCAGGGGCACTGGAACACTGAGCCACATCCCCAGCCCTATTTTTTATTTTATTTAGAGACAGGGTCTCATTGAGTTGCTTAGTGCCTTGCCTTTGCTGAGGCTGGCTTTGAACTCGTGATCCTACTGCCTCAGCCTCCTGAGCCGCTGGGATTACAAGCTTATGCCACCGCACCCAGCTAACTTTATATTTCCTTTTGTGAATGATTTATTTTACTTACTATCTATCTCTGGCTAAGTGAATAAAGGAAAATGAAAAGCAATGAGATTAATATCAATATTAACCACAAGGGTTTTTTTAAATTAACTGTTTCCATTTTTTTCCATATTTTCCAGATAATTTAACTAACAACAAGTAAGAAGTAATGAAGTAAATAAACTGTATTGTCATTGTATTGATTTTTCATGTTTTCTGAATCAAGTAAGCAGTGTAACTGTATATGTTACTAATTAGCATGAAGATATTAATAAATTTGAACAACACCCTCCTGGGAGTTGAGATAGGGATTACAAATCAAATATAGTTCCATGTATTCCTAGATCCTCTTTACTATATGCTCCCTCAAATTTTCTCTCTGACATATGCCTGATGGCTACTGAACCACTCCCTCAAGAAATGTCTGTAGCTACACCTGCAATAGGCATCAACAAAAATGAATCAGAAACTATAGTTCTTTCCCTCCAATTAGACTTACCAGTCTTATTTCTGGGGATGAAATCTAAGGAGATCAAATGTACACAGACAACAGACATAGAACCATTACAAATAAAAACATTGACAAGTTAAAAGACAGTATACTCCTGGGAGTAAAACTGAACCTTCCTTGGTCTTAAAGTATCAATTGAAGATAAAAATGTCTCATCTAACTACTTCATATGCTTGTTCATTTGCGTTAAAAGAGAAAATGCAGATGAATATACTGCAAAGCAGTCCATGTGATATTTAATTATACAGATCTAGAGAGAGACCAGGTTTCAAAGTTTGATTCTATGAGTTATTAATAGCTCACCAAAGAACAAATTTCTCTATCTCTTTAAGCCACTACTTCTTGTAAGAAAAATTAAGATAATAGTTTGAGCATTCCTAATCCAAAAAACCAAAATCTCTGAAATCTGAAAGTTTTTGAGTGCTCACAAGATGAAACAAGTGGAAAATTCCATACTAAGAAACTTTACAAACAGAAGCAATCAATATGAAGTTCCTTTATGACTGAGAAAAATTCTCCATTCTTACTGATGGTTGGTTTATGACCATTAAATATGCATATAGCATTAGTGTGGATGCACAAAATATTGAAATAAGTGCAAAGGGAGAAATTGAGGGACATTTTATGTTAATAATACATTTTAGAAGGGTTCCCTGGATAGCATTTGATTTGGCTTCTGAATTTAAAATATGCAATTTATATGTGTATTCAACCAGTCCATCTAATCTGTAGAATTCTGGACCTAAACTCAAAGAACATTGAGATTAACACAGTCTCCTTCCTTGTTCTCTCTAGTCATTTTTATGTAGTACTGAACATGCAAATGGTACTTTACAAGAAATGGAGCAAGACCCTGCTCTGAAATATTTACATGGAAAGGCTTTAAAGATTTTTTTTTTTAGGTTTTCTTAAAAAAGAATAACCTCCATTGAGAAAGGGGTGTGTGGAAAAATACAACAAGAAGGAATTTGGAGGTGGTTTGACGTTTTGAGGTTAAAATGAAACTATGCCTTCATTGCAATGAGTGCTTTTGACGTCTGTCGAAGGTGGTACACTGTCATTGACAATGACTGCATTCTCTCTGGCTTTGAGTTCACAGTGCTTTGCAGTGCTATGTTATTCAGAACTAAATAACTGTTGTCACTGCTCTATAATTTGGCCATGAGATATCTGGTTACTTTTAGACAAAAGAAAATGTCTCATAATAATGGGGTTTTGTATGATTCTGCTCTTCTAGAGGGAAAAAAAGACTTATTTAAGGATTTATCTCTGTTCACATTGAGGAAGAAAATAAGCTTTAAAAAGTTTTACTCCTCCCTCCCCCTAACAATTCTTATCTGGCTTTTCATTAGGGGAAAATGTTACCTTCAGCATATTCTGTGTATTAAATTGTACCAAATGCTTCAAATGGTCATTATTGTGAAGGATTTGAAAAAGGAAGCGTCTTCCTTCCTACTGTGTTTCATTTAAATGCGGAAAGGGAAAGACTTTGGGGTAAATTAGCACTTAGAAGATTTAGTAAAAGTGAATTAACTGTGATGGAGTCCCCTAACACATCTATATGATGATCTTGCAAGTCTTTTGCCCAGTTACCTGGGATGCTACTCTGCTTTGAGATACCATGGGGTCATTAAAATGTGAGCCAGTTTCTATAGAAGAGAAAAGCCAGATAAATCTCGACTTAGAAATAGTGTGACTTGCTAAATGGCATTGTCTTTGACCAATCCTATATGTCCCATGGTGCTACATTTCTCTCTCACACTCATTTGCAAAAACAAAGAGCTGACTATGAATTTTAGCTGCCAAAGCAATTAGCAAGTACACTTCCCAAAATTGAATATGTAGGCAAATTTAAAATTTATAAACTGGTATTGAAAATGAGCCTTTATTATGTCATAGAAATATAGGAAGAAGAATTGAAGGTGGAATCATGTGGTGGCTACATGAATCTGACATACCTTTTCTATGTACATATATGAATATACCACAGTGAATCTCAACATTGTATACATCCACAAGACTGTGATCATAATTAAAAAAGATATACTCCATTTTTGCATAAATATGTCAAAACAGACACTACTGTCTTTTATAAGTAAAGAACAAATAAAAATTAAAATTTAAAAGTACACATCCTTCATATACATAACCAAAATAAAAAATAGGTCTCAAAAAATGTCTAAGTGGGCTGGGGATGTGGCTCAAGTGTTAGCGTGCTTGCCTGGCATGCGCCGGGTGCAGGGTTCTATCCTCAGCACCACATAAAAATAAAAAATAAAGATGTTGTGTCCACTGGAAACTATAAAATAAATATTAAAATATTCTCTCTCTCTCTCTCTCTCTCTCTCTCTCTCTCTCTCTCTCTCTCTCTCTCTCTCCCTCCCTCTCCCTCTCTCTCTTTAAAAAAAAAAAGTCAAAGTGCTTACTCATTCAAAACAACTTGAATGAATGGATTTTGTAGCTAAAATTTACCTAACCTACTGTGAGATATTCGTCTTTATTTGCCTCTTTTGATGTGACTGTTCACATGACTGATTGCAGAAAAATTAGTGTGTTTGATAATCGGGGTGTTTTAGGCTCTGATGAGTGTACTATAGAATATATAATGTTAATTTATGAGTCTGATATTCTGAATTTTGAAAAAAAATTTCTGAGCATTAGAACAAACAATCTCAGTATATATTTCTTACTGCTAATGAGGTATTGTTCTAACTCCCTTACAAACTGTATCTTATTGAAACTCTATAATTGCTTTTGAAGATAGACATTGGTATGATTTCACTTTATAGATGAGGAAACTAAGGAATAGATGGGTGAAATCAATTGCTCAGAGTGACCTTTCCAGTTACACATCACTGCATAATAAATATCCCTGAAATATAGTGGTTTACAATCATGCTTGATTGTTAATACACACTTTTCTGTGAGGCTAATTCAGCTCAGCTGAGTGGTTCTCACATATGGCTGCTGTCAAATAGGAGCTGGGGCTGGAATCATCTGTGGGCATTTTGGCTCACACATCTATACACCAGCTGGTACACCTTAAGGCTGGTTAGACATCTGTCTCTCCATGCAGGCTCTGTATGGTGATATTTCTTCTCCTAGCATGGCAGCCACAGCATGGTCAGGTCTTCTAAATGGCAGCTGTCACGCCCTACATTAGAGCATATGTTCTAGAAAACAGGAAGTGGAAACTGACAGTCTATTAAATACCAGACTCATAAACTGGCACAGTGTCACTTCTACTTATTTGTATAGGTGGAGACAAAGAGCTCACTTAGAGAGAACTTAGCCTACAGCACTCTAAGATAGAATGGAGGCAACTCAGCTTATAACTTGTATTAGTCAACTTCCATCTCTACAATGAAAAACCTGAGGTAATTAGCTTATAAAGCAAAAAGGACTATATTGGCTTATGGTTTTGGAGTTTAGAGTCTACAGTTGAGTAGCTTTTGGCAAGCAAATTATGGCAAGAGCATATGGCAGAGAAAATTGCTCAACTCATCATCCAGAAAGCAAAAAAGAGGAAGAGCAAAAGGTAAAAACCATAGTCCCACAATTCCCTTCAAGGTCATATCTGCCACAGTGATCTAAAAACCCCCTAAGGCTACACCTCCTGAAGGTTCCACCACCTCCAAATAGGGCCAGCCTGAAGACTAAGCTCTTAACACATGGACTTTTGGGAAACATTCAACATCCAAACTATGCTCATAAGTGAACATCTAAGACTTGAATTTAAGTCTACTTAGTGCCAACTCATGCACAATGACGCAAAACCTGTCTCTACCCCACCATTTTTCTCTACATGGAACCCCCTTCCTTGTAGTGTTTTATTGCTTGATATTTCACCTTTTCCCATTAATTTTCCTCTAATCTCATACCTCTACCAGCCTATCCTTTAAAGAGTATGTTCTGAAGATGCCAAAAGATGAGATCTGTGGTATGTTTGAGGGAAGGGTGGGGCAATTTTTTTCTCATCTGATCTTATCCTAATCTCAGCGATGCTACTCCATCCCCATTTTTAAATCCTCATTTTTATAAGAGATAACTAGGAAATAACATTTAAGGAGAGATTCAAGGAAGGAAAGGGGACAGCAGGAAGAGCAAAGGGTATTCTGGAGCATGCCAAGTATACCCAGCCTTTAAAAGAAACTAAAAAAAAAAACAGCTTTTAGATGATAAGAGTATAAGTCACAGGGGTGGGTAAACGTGGGACTAAGCAATCATTCAGAATACTCTGAGTATTTATGGACATCCTTTATTCTTATCTCTACCTCCTCTCTAATTCAAAACTCTAATATATCTTTCTTAATATAATACATTTCAGTTTTTAAAATATTTCCCCAGCTATTAGCACAGTGATGATTACATATTAGTTTCCTTATCTGTGGCAGTAATACATGAACTCTATGCTCTGCAGGATATACTTCTTAGACATCTCACTTATAACCTGTCTCCAGGTTTGCCCTCTATCCAACACAAAAAGAAAGCAAAAAATAGCTGGGTCCTACTTATTAGCTGACAGGGTTTTGGCTTTGACTATAATGAGACCTGGAATTGTTTTTGTCTTTGTGTGTTAAGCTGTGGGGTCTGGTCAAGTTGGAGACAAATAGAGAGGGCCCTGAGAATTGAGGTTCTGTACTGATTTGTGGAAGAATAATCACAGTGCTGTTCAGAAGGAGAGTTGATGCACTTTATGTCTCTTTTGGGAAAATCACATCTTCACTGGGATTTAACTAACTGGCAGTCATGATTTTGAACCCTATCCTCATTTGGCCAAACCTATCGCATGTGTCAAAATGACATGGTTCTTTCAGGGGGCTTTGGGAGTGAGACTCATGGCAGGCAGCTGTGCTGATAAAATACAGCTGAACAGTAGCATTGCATTAGTCAGCCTTCCTCAGAGACATCTGGTGCTTATCTTCAATTTCCTTTCTCTCTCAACCTTCCCTCCCTCTTTGATGATCATACAAGCAGCCCTATCTTCACCAATTCTCCTAATAACTAAACAACTTACTTCTTGTTTCTTAAAAAAAAATCTCCGGTGTTTTCTTACTTCTTCCTTGTTCTCTTGTCAAATTAATCCTGATGACTTCTTCCTACAAAAACAAGTATCACTACCTAGAACATTCTAGAATTCTGCTTCATTAGCGTAAGGTGCAGACATAAAATATTGCTTTTAAAGGCTTAACCCTCTTGTTTGATTAAATACTATAGTGGTTGAGGACATTTTTAAGAGAGAATCATGGTCCTTATATCCAAGAAATCAGCCCAATGATCATGGTCGCCATGCTACCCTAGGCAAAAACTTGTGCTTTCCCAGTTGCTACACATCAATGTAGGATGGCCTTTGGGATCTTCTCATCCATTTGCCTCATTTTATCAGTTAGGAAATTGGAACCCCATAGATAAAGCCATTTTCCCACACATCTGCAATGATACATTGAGAGTATAACCCAAACCTCCTGATTCCTCCAAGTTCAACAAACTTTCTACAATGCTGTAATCAGATTAGAATTCTGTCTTTTGTCAATCACGGTATTTTGAGTGATTACTCAGTCCCCTATTTACTCACCCCTGTGACTTATACTCTTATCATCTAAAAGCTGTTTTTATTTATTTATTTTTTTAGTTTCCTTTAAAGGCTGGATATACTAGTGAAAGGAGCTTTCCTTGATCTTAGTTGATTTGCTACCAACATGTACTTTCCTTCCCTCTGTTCTTATTGAACTGTTGAGCCCATGTTGCCAGGAAAAAATGGCATAACTTTTGGCCAACAGATAAAAAGGAAAGGCATAATGTAGGATCCACTGATCATCATGCAACCTTCCCTTTATTCTCAACATACCTGGCTGATGGAGGATATTTACATCCTTAGCAAAGATTTTAACTACCTCAAATAGTAAATTGTGTTGCCCACTGAAACAATAGGCAATATAATAATACAACAATAGCTTGTGAGGATTTCCATCAAATATTGAAGGTTTTCAAAGTAGTATGTGTCATGCACCCTGCAGAATCTATTTCAGAATATCAGAGTATGTGTCAAAGACACCTGATATGGGAAGATCCATTACTCACATGCTCAAGGTCTAAGAGACCAAGATTTGGATTCCCATGTCTCCCTAGTAAACTTCCTGAGGGTAACCCCCAGGAAGAAACACAGTGCAGACTCAAAGACTTATACCCATGCCTTTGATCTTCCTGTTCAATTTAATTAACCTTCCTTTCTCAAGAAAAGAGGTTTGGTTTTGAAAAACGGGACAAAGGGCTGGAGTCAAGTAGCTGGCTATGTGTTCTAAGAGCAAAACTAGGATTTCCTTTCCCCTTTGGGAACTAGAGGTGAAGTCTGTCTTCCAAAGGCACTTAGCATGCTTGAGGAACTTTAAGATGAACAATATGGCTTAATTTTCCTGCAACTGCACCCAATTTAAAGAGCAAGGGTTAAGGAAGAAACTTCTTCAAAAAGTCTTAAAGTAGAACCTGGAAGTAGCAGAATGGTACATAAATTCCTTTAGCTCAGCAAAACACGGCCATCCTTCTAGTCAGTCAAGGATCCTTTACTTCCTTCAGTCAGCAAATGAACCATAAAATCAGATAGAGTATTGACTCTTGAGGCCAGAGTACTTTGTTTACTTTACTCTTCTAAATTTTTGTAGTATATGCTTCAAAAAATTGAATTATTACCATCCTCAAAATTACTGCTAAATTTAGAAGGAAAGAGAACAAGAAATGACCTAGCTAGACTTAAATAACAAATCCCACTAATAGAGTAACACTGTATGTTGCAAAGGCAGGTGAGGCATTAGTCTTCCTTGGAAAAAAATGTATAAGAGGATTTTTTTAATTGCCACTGTTTTTTTTTCCTTCACTTGCCACCTCCCCACACACTTTTGTGGCTCTTATGGTAGCTAGAATCAGGCAATATGTGATAAAATACTTCATCTGATCATAAATTCACCTTTTTTTCAGTTCTTATCTCATAATTTGCTAGTGACATAATGGTCAAGCTTCATTTGTGGCTCTAGATCCTTCAAAATGTGACCTTGATCTTCCTCTTAAGCATCAAATAATAGTAACTATCTTTAATCTGCCCTTGTATGTCATAACTCTATGAAATTAACTGAAAATGATATAAACTTTCAACAAACAGCACATGTTCTTTCCCTCCATGTAATGTCCATCTCCTTTGATCCTACGTGATAAAATTGTTACTTATCCTGTAAATTCCACCTGATTAGTTTCTCCTTCTTGTGCGCATCCCGTCAAGGTTTTTATCATTTCTTTCTGATGCATCTTCTTTAAGAATTCCCTTTGAAGAATGTCACCTCAACTGATCTCAAGCCCAGAGAAGTTTTACTTCTCCAATATGATCTGTTTGTGTTTATCTTATTAAGGCTCAATAGTCACACCCATCATCTTTTCCTTTTCCCAGACGTTTCCCATACTTTCAAAGTCAAATTTGTAGTCCATCTATAACCACAAGTAGTAGTTTTCCCAACTACATTCCCAGCTACATCTTACAAGCAGATTTTTTTTTCTTTTTCTTTTACTTTAAAATTTGAAAACTTATCTTTTATGGAACATTTTCTGGAACTCCTTTCTGGAATGAAATGGCAAGGGAAGGAAGGGAAGAGAAGAGAATCCAACTAAAATGCTACTTTCTTTATAATTCTGTGTCCTGAAATAATGAATCACTTTTCCTCTGAACTCTCCTACAATTTTGGAGAAAAGTGTATTAGAGCTGTTATAGCATTCATATCACTGCATGTGAATTCTATATTTTCTTGGAATTTTTTCTCTCTTCCTAACTGAAAATTCTTTAAAAGCAAGAATTGCTCCTTGCTTTTTTTGGTATTCCCAGCTTCTGGCTTGCTTGCTCAGGTAACTGCTCAATATATGTTTATTGAAAGAACAATAGTTTAAAAGTAGTTCCAGAGATTACAATCACTCACATAAGTCCTTTTTAAGATTTAGACTCATTCCATGAATCAGGCTTCTGACCTTCAGAACTTTATATGTGACTACTTGCAGTCATATTTTTATTGTACATGTCTCCAACTGACTTTCAGCAAATAACCTGCAGCTTTATTTAATACAAATCAGATCATATTAAATATAATTAAAAATCTCTCCATGAAATAGGATAAGATCCCATTGGGGCACCACGAAACACAATTATACCTTTATGGCATATGCTCTTTTTAAGCAAATTCATCCGTGAATATGAAAGTCTGATAATTCTTTCTCAAAGTTGGTATCATACTATAAATAGTACCATACACCAAATGAGAATTAAGAAGCTATGGTATTCTCTGTATCCTGGATTATTTCTCTAAACCAAACCATCAACATTGTTACGTACCAGAGATTTATTTGAGTTTAACAGCAAATCTTTGTATTGGTATACCATTTAATTATATCCATTCTCTTTAAAAGATGATGAAATCTTACAATATGTATTTAGTAAAAGCAATTCAGTGAGTACAAGGCAGGTTCAAAATTACTTTCTTTACAAGCTGAAGCAAGTTTCATCACTAGAGGGTTTGTTTATTTAGGTCTTCATGGTCTTGGCTAGGGCAATTGCCTGCATTGTCACTTGAAACATTGAATAGGAATAAATAGTCTGAAAAAATTATTATTGATTCTGATCTTGTTCTTATTCAGTGAATGACATAGGAAGAAACAGAGTGTTATTAGTTGGAAAGTGGAGAATCTTACACATCATTTTTCAATTTGAGGAAAAGAAGAATTCAGTTTCTTCAGACAGTCCTGGATATATTGTCATTTATATAAGGGTGCAAGCAAAGTGATTTAACCTTTCACACAGATGTGTTTTGTATACATATGCATTCCCCCTTGTGTGTCAGAGCTGCCTCTGGTAAAGCTATAATGTCACAGCAGTCAACAATCATGACCAGACACTGGGCTAGAGTACAGTACAAAATGACCCACTAAACTAGCAGAGGCTCCCTGGCTTGTCAGCATGTTGCCTCACAGTATTTCAGGAGAAAAGGGGAAAATGAAGCAATATCTGTAGCAGATAGCTTCTGGAAATTCACTTCCATATCTAGTCAACAATTCCAATTCTCAGTTGGGTGCAGTGGTGCATATCTGTAATCCCAGCAGCTCAGGAGGCTGAGGCAGGAGGATTGCAAGTTCAAAGTCAGCCTCAGAACCTTAATGGGGCCCCAAGCAATGCAGCCAGACCCTATCTCTAAATAAAATATTTAAAATGAGACTGGGTATGTGGCTCAGTGGTTAAGTGCCCCTGGATTCAATCTCTGGTACAAAAACAAACAAACAATTTCAGTTCATTCTAAAGATGCTTAGTTTCCTTGATAAGATGTCTAATTAGTGACTTAAAAGTTTGAAAACATTTCCCATCAACTTATGTTCAGTCTTTTCAACATAATGCTGGGAGTTCCAGGCAGAAAAGGGCAAACTGCCCCCCCTTTTATGTCCTGTCTCCCTTGATTCCAGCACCATTGAAAGCTTTAGCAACATTTAATATACAGTTTGACACTTCAATGCTCATTTGCTTTGTGCTGTCGCCACTCACATATCACAGACACAGATGAAAGAATTTTTCAGTAAGGTTGGATCGAAAAAAAATATAATGTAAGAAGGGGAAAGCTAGTATGTATGAGAAATATGACTTACATTAGTTGGATGAACCTAATATAGAGGTCCTTAGAAAGAAAGAGGCAAGACAGCCAGCTTCAGAGGGATGCAGAATGAAAACCTAAGTAGCCTACAGAGTTCTATTCTAGACTTCTGATCTCTTCAGGGTAAGATTAGTTCTTGCTGTAAGGTTAAATTTGTAGGTATGGGGCAGCTGTGCCGCAGAGGGGTTGACTGAGGCAACTTTGCTTTAACAATCATGTGGCTAATTGCAATTTCATAAACCACTAAGTGGACTGATTATTATATTCCCCCCATTTAAAATTCTACTCAGTGTGTGTGTTACAATGTTTGCAATATGTTGGTGTAATAGTCTGTTCCTGTACTTTTTATCTTGTAGGGGACACAAATATTCTGAAGGCATTTATGTACATTTGTTTCATGGATAAGGATACATCATCAAAATAATTTGTAGACTATTGCTTTAGAGGAAAGACCTTTGGGAGGAGGCAGCAAATTTAAAAGGAAAGTTTTGTCATGGAAAAATATTTAGAAGCTCTTCCAAAAAGTGATGTATGAGGGAGCACCAGTGCTTGTTATAGGATTGCACACTAAATCACGAGTCTTTCCAGATCTGGCATAGCCAGAAACGTAAGTCTACACTGACCTTTGTATTCTTTCCTTTAAGAGGGTCCATGGCATATTTGATAGACAAAATAAGCTATAAGAATCTGAGTAAAATCCTGACAATCTTAAGTTTGCAGATTGTTTTCAGTGGTTCGAGAATGAACTGCTGAAAAGGTTACAGCAAAATATGTTTTTAGCTATGATTCAGAGGCATGAAGCATCTCAGAAATATATTTCAACATTAAAATATCAAATGATAAATTTTTATAAGAAGTAAAGTTTTTATTGGTTCTTTTTAGTTATGTATAACATTAGGATTCATTTTGACATAATTATAAATGCATGGAATATAATTTGTTCTAATTCAGTCGCCAGTATTTCCCCTTTCCTTCCCTTCCTCCCTCCCTTTGTTCTATTCCCTCTACTACATTGATCTTTCCATTATTTACTTATAGGTTTTTAAATTAGTGTCTTGTGAATGTACATGATGGTGAGATTCACTGTAGTATATTCATATATACTTAAATTAAATTGCTAATTAACTACAACTAGCACACAATGAGTTCATCTACTAGTGAGCCTCCTTTTCTCGACAGTGATCTTACATTCAGCTATTCTTTTATTCATTTAAAAAAATGTACCTATGCATTTTATAGCAAATGACTGGGGAATTTCAGCTACAAAATGTTTCATCCTATGGGTTAGGAGATTTTCATAATTCTGTTCGAATATACCACAGAAGTATCTTCCAGAATGTTATCTTTAAGATCATAGAAACCATAAGATTTAAATTTCAAAGTGAATATTATCCATTTCTGTTCATTTTTTAGCCTACTTCCAGACAAGCTTTCTGATACCCTCATCATTTGTTTAAAGTTTCTCTTTCTTCCAGGCTGCTTTGGGAATCAATTCTAGATCACAGAGGAGAAAAAAAAAAAACTTTTTCCTTCCTTCCACCCCAAGCTCACCTTCCCAGATAAGAATTTATCTACATTAAATAGATTCACCGACCCAGGACTAGTAACCTACCCACAGCAGCAGCTTCTGCAGAGCTCAGTGGAGCATAAAAAAAAAAGCCCTGTAGTGCCTGATTAAAGCCATCAGAAAAGCTGGAGACAAATCTAAAGGATTCTAACCTACAGGGCAGCATGGCCCTACAAGTCATTCCTGTGAGTCTATATCATTTTATCATCATGAATACTTTTGCTCCCATTTCTAATGCAGAGAATTATGGGAATTTGAACTCCACTATATATTCCAGGACAAAAAGAAAAATTCTCCCACCCTAGTAAGTGTATCCTCCAGGAGGTATAATACAAGTATTTGCCTTAGGGATGATGTTTTGGAATACACCATGGAGAAAAGGATTTGGTCAGGCAGTCTAATAGGAATGATAACAGTCAACCTGAATGTTGACATGGTTCTCCCATATTATTTCATCCTCACAGATCAGAGAAATCCAATTAAGTGATATTTCCCTACTTCATAAACCAGGGAAAGAAATTTCTGAAAGGTTAATTGGTGTGCTGAAGGGCACATAGTAAAGTACTCAGCTCAGTTCCACATCTAGCTCTGTATTCCTTTTTAGTTCTTCCATATTATGCTGTCCCTTCTAAAAGGATTATTGTAGATCATTTAGGATGCTGAAATTTACCTCATTTTTTATCATCTATAACTAAAAATGTTCAGAAGTTTTGGTAATCATAATATTTGGGAAAACAAAACTTCCTCATATATTGTTTCTTCAAATTTTTCTTTTATTAAGTATTTTCTCCCTTTGGCTATAACAATCCATGATTGATTCTCACTGTGGACAAAAGCTTTTTGCTTTCTTTCATCTAGCAGTTAAAAGGAAATATTTGTGCAGCATGGAACACTTTTTTGAATATGATCACTAACAAGTTGCAATAAAAATATGGATTTTATGCATTTGGACATTTAATTGTTAAAGCAAGAGTGCTTTAAAATCATCTCCTCATAGTCTGTGGCTACATAAAATAACAACCACACTTGTACTCTTGTGACTAAGAAATGGCATGCTGTAAATTTAAAGTAACTTGTTCTTAGCTAGTTGTAAATGTTAATTCTTTAGCAAAATATTTTTCATCAGTTTGAAGCATCATGTATCAAATCATGCTACCTGACACATCTCTGTACACATTTATAAGTCCAATATGATACAGTAATGACTTTCTCCTTTTGGAGATCTGGTGTAGTCCCAGAATTTAATCTTTTGTCTGTATAAAAGTTGTTCTTAAATCAGATTCTATGAACCATACAATTGTCCAAAATATTACTTCCTCATCTCCAGCTTTCTAATAGAAATATCCAAGTGAATGTCCCTCTAGACCCTCCCTTCCAACTTGTCCAAAACAAAACTTGTTATCTTTCCCCTAAAGTTAAAATTCTTTCATAATGTCCTTATTTCAGTTTCTCATCCATCATTCTCTTTGGTACTTGGGCTTGAAGTGTTTCATCCTTCAATTTTTTTCTTTCCTTTATCTCTCATGTCCTATATCCTATAAGTTGCAATGAGCTATACTAACATTTCTATTTTCACTGCCATCATTTTACCTAGTATTGAGGCTACACTACTGTGCCTTAACCTGTTTCCCTTCCCAGGTGTTTTCCTCCTTTTATCAGCCTTTCAAACTGTTACAATGTTAATCTAACTCAACATTTAGTACATGTTCCTCATTCCCTCATAAACATTCACTTCTTCTAAAATTAAACTCAGAACACCATTCAAAAGTTTTTTCAGGTTCAGAACCATCATTTTGACATCTGTATTGCCCCCCTCTACATGATAAGAGGCAAACCAAATTCATCAATGATACACTATTTTCATTTCTATTCTGCTGCTTCATTTATGACTTTTATATTGACAGCATCTAGTTTTCTTGTTGTTGGTGGTGTTGATAAATAATGACAAGCAGTTCCATGAATCTTTTGAGGAAAAAAAATATACAGAAAAAATCTAAAGAAAGAGAAATAGGAATATTATGAATTAGCCTTATATCTGCATTACTTTGTTATTGTATCAGTTTTAGCTTGAAATAAGAATATATAGATTTTATAACTTTTTACAATCTGTGGCAACGTTAAATATTTTATCACTTTGATTATTTACTTATATCACTCTGATTTTTATACATTTAGGATCTGTGTAATTTTCCAAATTCAAATTCAAATCCAACATCTGGTCTTAAAGAACATTTTTAGCTATGTTCATGACAATAATCATGTAATTTTTTAAAAATTTGAAACTTAAAGGCAAACCCAGCAAAGCTTATCAGTCCAGTAGTTGTAGTATGGGGCATACAGCTTTCCCCATTCCCAACATTTTAAGCAATAATTACTAGGTTTATTTCAATAGATTTTTTTCCTCCAGTGAGAATATGGAAGAAAAAGTACATTTATACATTGCTGGTGGGCCTGCAAATTGGTGGAACCACTCTCAAAAGTAGCAGGGAAATTCCTCAGAAATCTTGGAATGGAAATACTATTTGACTCAGTCATCCTACTCTTTGCTATGTACCCAAAGGAATTAAAAATCAGAATACTACTAATTTTAAGTATACTACTGCTACAGTGATACAGCCACATCAATGTTTTCAGCAGCTCATTTCACCATAACAAAGTTATGGAACCAACTTAGGTGCCCTTCAACAAATGAATGGATAAAAATATGTTATATATACACAAGGGAATATTACTCAGCCATTAAAAATGAAATTATGGCATTTGTTGGTAAATGGATGGAACTGGAGACTATCATGCTAAGTGAAATAAGCCAGTACCCCAAAACCAAAGGCCAAATGTTCTCTCTGATATGTGGATGCTAGCACCAATAAGGTGGGGAGAATAGAAGTTAATTGGATTAGTTAAAGGGGAATGAAAAGAAGGGAGCAGGGATAGGATGAGAAAAGACAGTAGAATGAATTTGACATAACTTTCCTATGTTGATATATAAATACACGATCAGTGAAACTCCACATCATGTACAACTGCAAGATTGGGATCTTAGAGAAAATTACACTCCATGTATGTATAATATGTCAAATACACTTTAATATCATGTATATCTAAAAAGAATAAAAAAACAATTAAAAATAAGTAAAGTAGAGATCTGGGGTCTGGCATATGAATCTTGCAAGTGAGGGATTCTTTACTGGAAGTGACTCGGAAAGCTTTGCACCTCTTTGGGACTATCTGCAGTCATCAGTTCAAAGACAAATACTCCATATCTCCTTGATGACCTCATACAATCTCTTCATTTGCATAGCATTGCTGCATTTTAGCCATGTCACAAAATGGGACTTTTATTTTTCTGGAATAATTTTATTTTTCTTAGGGAGACAGATTTATGAAGCCATTTCATGTATACATGTCCTGGTGTTTGTGCATTATTAGGAAACTGATAGGAAAACTATTCTCATGCAGACATTATGCAATTACTATTTGAAGAAGAAAAAAAAGGCATGATGAAAGAAGATGAGATGGTGCCTCTGATAATTTTACTTGCTGTTCCTTAAACCTAAATTATAATGAAAACTCAAGTAAATCAATTTGTATTGACTGGCAAAAATGAAACCGGAATATAGGTGAATAAGTATTGAATTTCTTTTCAAGTCATTTAGCTTCAGACTCACAAAGAACATATTAACTAATAGAATTGGTGGCCAAGCTGTGGTATAAATGGAGGTAAGGTCAGAGTTAGATTATATTTGGGGATAAAGAAAAACCCAGCTATGATCATATTTTATACTTCTAAATCCAGTCTGCTGAGTCTTTTGTGTAACAAAGTAGATGATAAAAAAGACTGAGTATTTAAAAACTCATAAATATCAAAATACATGACTCATTGAACTAAAAAAATACAGATTAATTAAGTATTAAAACCAAAAATCATCTTAATAAAAATCAAAATTAACTTTTTAGTTTCTAATAATTAATAATAGTAAATATTCAAACATCAGGTTTAGGAATATTCATTCTAGGTTAATAAGATAGAAAATTAACTTGTATTTTTCCTCCTCTTTCCACAATTTGATAGGAAAAGTAGTTGTGATATAAGGAAGGATTAGAGGCTGTAGGAATCTCAGATTTGAATTTGAGTTCCAGTTCCCTGCTTTCCTAGGTGTATCACCTTGAGCAAATTGACCTCTCTTAGTCCTTTCCATTCACCTGAAATTATGGAAAAATTGAACTGTATAAATGATCATTCTATAAAAATATTTATATTTTGCATATACAAGCAATTAATATGTAATGCCACAATATATAAAATATGATATAATAATGTATTCATGTATTTATATATTAGATATTTATATAGCATTTATATTTTATTGCTATAAACACATAAATGTTTAAAATTGTATCATCTATATACATATATATACACATATGCTTTTTTAATGTATGTGGGGTCACAGAATGGTACTGCACTTATGTCTACTAAAACTTTACAACTAAGTGTTTCTTAATCAATACTGTTAAACAATAGGTAAATTTAATGTTGCTGTAGTCTAATGTAATTTGCTTTATAAAAAGCGATTAATGAGATAATCTCTATTTCTCTTTTAATGCTGTTTATAATACCTGGCTGGCCTTTATGCTATTAAATTAGGTAAGCATTAATTTTCCAATGGAACAGATTGCCAACAAGTGCACACATACAAATAGTGCACTGAGAAGTACAGAGCTGGTGCTTAAATTCTTTTTCTGAAAGGTAATAGAGCTTTTCTCATTACTGCAAATGCATGAATGAATGAACAACATTGCAAGCAAGCCCAGACGTTCCATACATTCTCCCATCAAACAGCCCCATCGCTGCCTTACTACTTTTTTTTCTTTCCAGTTCAGCATTATTGATTTTTCCAACAATTGAGTTTGTTTGCAATAAGCTGAACCGGAGCATAACCTTCCACTAATTAGAAAAAATGTATGAGTATTAACTTGAGGAAGCAATTGCATTCCTTGTGTGTTTTTTAGTGCAAACTTAGGGTGATGTTTTGTTTGATTGCTATTGTTCCTTTTTCCCCTTGTGACAGTGTTGTTAAGTCTGATGCAAAAAAGTCTGAAAACCTTTTAAATAACTTGTGCCCATTTTAGAAATAAAAAAGACCTACAAAGGTCAGCTATGAATGGAAGTGAAAATAGATAGCATCTTAGAATACAAATCTATGTCATTACTCTCTCTGTATACTTTTTAAAATTTTTTATTAATTTTTATATATGACAGCAGAATGCATTACTATTCATATTACACATATAGAGTGCAATTTCCTTTGTCATTATTTACGATTGTTTTCATACCCTGGTCCACTTTGAAAGTGAATATCTTAATTATCTTCTTTGTTTTAACTAGTGAATTGGAAAATATTCTTTGATTCATATATATATATGTGTGTGTGTGTGTGTGTGTGTGTGTGTGTGTGTGTGTGTGTATAAATACCCTAATTACTATTAAAGCATGTTGAACTAAGAAACTAGAAAAAAGTACATATGCGATTCACTGTTAAGGTTTTTTGTTTGTTTTTTGTTTTTTGTTTTTTTTTTACTCAGCAAAACTCAACCATGTAATTTCAATTGTAAATAAATAAAAGTTGTTCTGCCTCAGCATATTCACACAGATTAAAAAATCACAAAATTTCTCTTACATTTTGAAATCTGACAATATTTCTTGAACAAAACAATTCATGGTAGAAATAAATTGAAAATGAGTACAACAGTGGTCATTGATAAGCACATACAGAATATAAAGGTAGAATGCAATTTGGAATTAGACCATAGATCATGGTGTCTGTAAAAATACAAATCAATTGTTAGGATAATATCTGGTAGGAAAAGGAGGCCAGAAATCATCACATTAGTATTACCAAGAGATGTCATTCTGAATCTTAAATAGAATTAAAGATGAGAGCATTATGACTCCACCATTTATAAGGAGACTAAATAGATAATGGCCTTGAATCCATTTCCTTTTGAAGACCTTAACAGCATAGGTTAAATGTTTGGTGATGCATCCTTGGCTGAACAAAACTCCCTGTGATAAATAAGGTGCTATCATTAAACAACACAAATGCTAAATGCTAATAATAAATAAATTTCTCCAAGTCCATTTTCTTCAAAATCATCTCATTCTCTGAAGATCATTGCCATAAAGGAATCCCATATGTGACATCTGAGGGTACTCATATTAGTTAGACAACAGTGCCACTGTGAGAATGAATATCAGGAGCAAAATTGACTATTTTCAAAATTTTAAATAACGTTGGTCTTCATTCAGATTATTACAGGCTTATACATGAAAGCTAATTTCTGGAAGAGTATATGCCCCATTCAAACTGTGTGCTTAAAGCAAGGGTATCTATCATACCAATGTGAGTTTTGGTCACCATCAGATTATTTTAGTTCTCAAGAAATAGAACTGTGATGTTCTTCATGTTTCCTTCCTATTATTACCTTTTTTGGTTCTTTTTAGTTATACATAACAGTAAAATCCATTTTGATATAACTATACAAGCATGGAATATATCTAATTTTCTAATTAGGACCCCATTCTTTTGGCTATACATTATGGTGAGATTCACTGTGATGTATTCATATACGTACAAAGGAAAGTTATGTTAGATTCATTCCACTGTCTTTCCTTTTCCTATACCCCTCCCTTCCCTTCATTCCCCTATTTTATTTCCTATCACTATTAAGATAAACATTATTTTTGGACATCAAGATTCCTAGATGTATTATATATCATATTACCACAATTGTCAAAAGACAACTTTATTTTTTGACCTATTTTTAAATTTATTTTTTCTGTTTTAATAATGTGAGTTCCCCAGGTAAAAAAGTAATGGTAACATAGTTTAGCATTTGTAGAAAAAATTAACAATATATAAATTTCCAAATACTATTCAAATGCTTCTATTCTTTGAATTCTAATAATTTTCTAAAAACTATGATAATTTTCTTTTAAATTTACTGAATGCAGAGAGAGCTTTTAAAATATTAAAACATTATCATAGCACCATTTAAAGAAATAATTTTATTGTAACAAAAGAACCTGGAAATTTGATAATATTCATAATTTAATGAATAATTTTCCCTGGTGAATCATCATTTCTTTGCAATAAAAATAATTTTTCTCTTTGTGGTTGCATGGACCAAGTTTCTGTAAAATAATCCAAAATTTGTGCAAAAAAGAAGCTAAAGGATTACCAAAAAAGTGTTCCTAGGTTTTTGAAGGTTTCATGTGGTATTTAAATGACTGTTTCTGAAGCATTTAATAGCAGAGAGTACAGGGGAAATCTCACCCTTTCTCAATCATTAATCCCTTGCTTTAAAAAAATAAACAATAATAAACCATTAGGATTATCTTATTTCACTGATAGAACCAAAACACCATAACAGTGAATTAAGCATAATAGGTCCTCAATAAATAATAGTTGAAATAACCATATGATTAAACACCAGGCACAAAGGCTATGTTGAATTGATGTAAGTTAGAATAGAAGCTGCTGCATAATCAAGCACATAATATTGGCCTTAATCATGTGGTTGTTTGAGACTTAAGAAGAGATGAAGAACTCAAACAGTTTGGACATTTAGCCTCTGCACTACTTGGATGACCATGAGTTCTTTATTCTTACTCTGAGGATTTTTAAATTATAGAATCTCTAAATAAACCTGGAGCAGATATTATAAGTAGCTCCCTAAATATATTGCAATAGTGAATGCAAAAGTTTCATATGCAGCAACAATGTTTCATACCAATTAACAGTAAATTACAAATACTTTGCCAATAAAGTTGAAAGAAACATTATTCTTTTGGCCTGTCCATAACAGCATAAATGATGCATACTTATTTATTTACCTAGTTTTTATTGAACATGCTGAGATTTCTATCAGTTATCGTACTTGTGCAATATACCAACTCATTAGGAAGATTCTGCAAAGTAACAAAGGAGTCATTCTGAAATCCCATATAAAAATATTTTTCATGATCCATCTGTCCCTATGGGGTTTATTTTTGGAATTGGAATTAAACAGATAAAAAATATAGAATCACTTTGGTTTTCCAAATAACTTCTTAATTGCTTCTTTTTTAAAAAAAAATAGGAATAGTAGGTCTAAGAAAAATAGTAAATTAAATTAATTCATAAGTTATTTTGTATGATACAGAGGATATTTAAAGAGTAAATGTATCTAGTTATACTATTTTAAGCTTTCATCTCTACATTAGACATCACTGGCAAATATAACACTTTATAAAAGAAATCAGGCCATTTAAGACTTTAGTGCTCCATAACTTGTTTTTCCACCAAATTTAAGAGACTTCATGAATATTTTAATGTCAGATTTTATGATTTAATGTATCATGATATAATTACTAAAGACTGTTAATCCTTGCCTCTGCAATCTCCCTGATTTCATTGCTATCACACATTCTCAAGACACTTATAAGGCCAGAAACAACCAAAATAGAATGTGTAGCATTAGATGTTATTTGATTCACTGCTTATAATATGAAGCATGTTTCAGAATATGTGTTAAGTAGCAGCATGCCTCCAATCTTCTTGAAGATTCTCCTTTTTCCTTAAAAAGATGTCATCTATGGCAACTAACATAACTAATAGACCAGTTAATAAACATATTTGATAATTAAATACTTTCCAGGTACCAAAATCATTCTGGGAATATACAGTACAGTTTAAATGTAGCTACAAAGCTGAATGTAAACATATCAAACTATAACCTAATATGTTTTGGTCAATTTTTTCACTGTGGTGACTAAAAGATCTGACCAGAACAATTTTAAAGGAGGAAAAGTTTATTTGACAGCTCAGCATTTCAGAAATCTTACTCCACAGAAGGCTGGCTCCATTTCTTGGAGCTCGTCGAGGTGAGACAGAATATCAGAGGAAGAGTGTGGCAGAGGGAAGCAGCTCACATGGTGATCATGAGACAGAGAGAGACTTGACTCTCTAGATACAAAATATATACCCCATATCCATGCCCCCAGTGAACCACTTCCTCCCTGCCTCTACTTACCACTCAGTTAATCCCATCAGGGATTAATTCACTGATTAGGTTAGGACTAAAGCCCAATCATTTCTCCTCCAAATGTTCTTTTTTTTTTTAGGTGAGAGAGAGAGAGAGAGAGAGAGAGAGAGAGAGAGAGAGAGAGAATTTTTTTTAATATTTATTTTTTAGTTTTTGGCGGACACAACATCTTTGTCTGTATTTGGTGCTGAGGATCGAACCCGGGCCGCACGCATGCCAGGCGAGCGCACTACCACTTGAGCCACATCCCCAGCCCCCTCCAAATGTTCTTGTATTGTTTCACACATGAGGTTTTGGGGGACACCTCACATCCAAACCATAATAAAATATGTAATAATAGAACTATGCAACTATTATACTGGGACACATTTGGTTATACCACAAATTTTTCCTGGGAAGTAAATAAATATAACAGTTAACATTACATAATATATTAATATATGATAGATAATAATCTAATTGTTTTCTTTTAAGTGCATTATATGAACTAACAGAAGAAGGAATAGATATCAACTCTATACTTTTAGACTTTAAGAAAATGCATCTTTCACAAAGCTATAGAGTTAGTAAGTAGCAAGAGATAGGATGTGAACTCCCCAAGTGTGACTCCAAAGCCAGTACTCTTGGCCCCAAGGCCATACTGCCTTTCCGTTTTCCTTTACAGTAATCTAGGAAAGATTCAGAGACAAGTTCATAATTGTGTTAAAACCAAAATATAATGATAATTTCATCATATGTGGAAAGAATAGAAGGAAATTTTAAGCAAAGGGAATACAATGAGCTACTTCAGACTGGAAGTGGTCTTGAAGGCCATACAATAGGATTTTGACCTTATTTTCTAAGTTCCCTTAGTGAATATTGTTGTACTCACTATGAACATTATGTTGAGTTCCTATTCAGGTCAAAGTACAGTTTAAGCTGCCATGTATACATGAAATGTATACACATGAACTGTATGGCCTTTAATTTGTATAACCATTTTGAAGTGTAGTATGAAATTGAAGCAATTAGCCATATTATATAGTCAAAATAAACCATTTTACTCTAAATATTCTTAAGCTGATTTAATAAGGAATGGTGTAAATGTATTCTTTTCACACAAATTATATAAACTCTATTTGAAATGAGGTACTACTTAAATAAGTTATTTTATGTTAGAAAGTTTAATACTTTTTCAAATTAAAATACTCTTACCAAAGCCTCCAAATCATTCATACTCTATAAAATATTTTGTGTTACAACCATGATAAAAAAAAAATAAAACAGGACACAACCACCAGCACAAACAACAAAACTTCACTTGGAAATGATCACTTGGCTTGAGAGTTTATGCAGCTCTCAAATAGCTTTTTTGTTATTGTTTAAAGCATGCAATACAATGTTTAAAAAGTGTTGTGGTAGGGCTGGGGCTATAGCTCAGTTGGTAGAGTGCTTGTCTTACATGTATAAGGCCCTGGGTTCAATCCCCAGCACCACACACATAAACACCAAAGTGTTATGGTAATGAGAAATCACCATTTTCTGATATTAGGTTTGAAAATTTCATATGGTGGCCAAGACCCTACAATGTCCCAGGATCATGGAAATTCATCATGTATAGTGAATGCTTCATCTATGTGGAGTATGTGGAATCTTCCTGTCTCCAAAGCCACTAGGCTTCCTTCCTCATCCTTATTTACTGATACATTTTAGCATAAACACTGTTCTTGTCTCTGGAACCTATGACTTTCTAATTTCTACAGATGATTGGTACCTTTGTTTTGTTTCTAGCAAATATGTCTCCAAAAGTCAATGCCCTGAATATATTCAGAATCTTTTCAGAGGAAGTAATCATTACATATTTTCTCTGTGGCACCTCAATACTTCATCCACTCACTCAAAAAAGTCTCCTTTATGTGTCCTTTTTCCTTCAAAATTATTTTTTAGTCTGTCCATATTTCAATTTTAAGAATAACTGGGTAATATAAGAGCACTGCCCATCATGAAGCAGATGGTCAATTGACTAGAGATCAGATGTTTCTTATTTGCATCCTTATTTGTCTGCTTTCCTTATTTTTTTTATCAGAAAGGAAGTCCATGGCTTTGTATCCATAACTGGATACATATGCATTCACTTTTCATACAAGAACCAAAGTTTAGAAAATAAGTAATTGTGATAAGTAGTAACAATGGGCTGCATCTAAGGAGATATTTAAAGTTTATGTGTTAAGTTATATGAATGGCTCTGGTGGAATTTTGTGAAAATATTATCATTTTTTAGTCATTATAAATACTTGTTAGTGAGCATATGAGACAAAGATTATGAGCCCCATAAAGGATATGCTTTTTGAACTGATAGGAATTCAACATATTTCATTAGGTCAGTTGAGTTTCTCTCCTTAGGTATTAATACATCTAGATCTTTAATGACATGTGGCATTTCTAATTGCTACAAATAATTGTGGTTTATTTTATGAATAATTTAATTTATTTTTAAATAAATTATAATCTAGCTTAAAGTATTCCTATAATTATATCACCCTAAGACATTTGAAATCTGACATATGCTGATTTTCATAAAGAAGATAAATGGAATTACAGCCACAGTCTAGTGATCTAGGCATGACCATGGAAATTGAAACATATATGCATGCCTTTGGTTTCATGTGACTCAGTGAAAAAAGAGTGAAAGGCTAGTCCTAAGTAAGTCATCAAGAATCATAGGTACATTTAGATTTAATTCTCAAAGAATGACAGAATCATCAGAAATCTAGTGTTTGTTAGAGTCATACATGAGGTGAGAAAGATATTGATCTATACAACTCTGCTTATTGCTGTATATAAATAAATCTCTTTATTCTAAAAATCATGTATATGTGTGTGTATATATATGTGTGTGTGTGTGTATGTATATATATATATATATATATATATATATATATATACACATATATGAAATAGAACATGAATACATGGATTACGTAAGGGACAATAAGAATCCAAAACTAAAGTCTAGTTAATATTTCAACAAATATAAAATAAAAATATACTAAATGGTCAGAAACTGTTGATAAAGATATAAACAAATTAGACATAATCCTTTATAAAATTTTCAGTGAGTAGTGAAGACATGCCTTAAATAAATTATTATGCACTCACCAAAATGAGCAAGTGCTTATCATTATTGAATTTCTAATATTCTTGCAAGAACAATTTAAAAGAAAACTATATGGATAAATGTTCTCCTGAATATGGTAGGGCATTCGATTGCTAAAAGAAAACCTACCAAAACATATGAATGTGAAAATATATTTTAAAATTACATAAAATAATGCATGGTTTGAAATGAAGATTGAATTTTCTAATGAGTGGTTTTATTTTTATCATGGGACTTCAAAAATATGAAAATGTAACTAAATAGATGTATGCAATCTGGTCTCAGAAATCTAAGTTCTATACATTTTATTATAAATAATAATAATTGGAAACAGATATTAATTTTTTTGATATTAAGACTTGCTAAACATTATAAGTTTAATGGAGGGAAGCCAGTAAATCTACATTTTTATTGGTGGGGTTTATTTTTAAAATAGGTGAAGCTTATTCCTTTGGGAAAATTTGAATGAAAGAGGATGAGCATTCGAGTTATATTTGAATGTGTCATCAATTTTTCCTAACTAACCATGACCTTTTGGTCCTTTCACACCTTACAGTACATTTTACACCTCTTGGTGTTCTAAATTAATTACATTTTCTAATCCAATTGGTTTAGAAATAATGCAGAGTAGAGTTAATAAAATTAACCACTCCAAAGGTAAGTCATAAATTTTATCTTTTATCTATTTCTAACAATTGAAGATTAAGCAGTTAGCTTTACTCAGTGGGCTCAAATAGATGGGTGAAGGTAAGGTACACAATCAAATCAATGAGTTCAGTATATTTTCCTTTTACATCATTGATGTTGTGCCCATTAGATTGGGGTTCATAAAATAAGACCCTATAAAGAGAGAGATAACTTGATCTTAATTAAAATGTGTGTTTTATGACATAGTTGATTAGATTGGTTGGTTAACTGAAAATCAGTATTCTTAGTAAATTGATTTATGCTACCTAAAACACTCTGGCAATTAAAAATAAATGCTAAGGAAAGTCATGGGGCTCATAAAAGTTCTTTTAATTATCAATGAAAACCACAGAATAATTTTAATACTGTTAATACCTCAGTCAAACAGGTGTTTCTCAGAGGCCCTCACTTCATTATTTATTTGTCATCATTCCTAATAAGCATGTACTTGAATTCATGTCATACAAAAATAATTGGCATACCCCCCGAGACATAGGAAAGTGATGTAGGCATACTCCCACCCAACATTTAATGACCTAAATCTATCTCAATGACTTGACTTTCTATTAAAATAACAAGTTTGGGATGTGATTTACTAAAATCAACTTTTGTAGTATTATTTCAACAAAGAACAGCCTTTTGTGTGACAAGTTATAATATCTAGCTATCAAAAGGCCTACTGTATTTCTCTCCCACTGAGAACTATTTGTTATCTAATGTCACTTATAGACTACATGTAAATCAAATTATTATTTCCAGCTCTGCATGGTGCAATGCTGATTAAAAACTTGTCAAGCTATCAGGAGAATAAGGCCATTTCCCAGCATGGAAAGATGTTATTTATTCTAGGCCCAATGACTGGTACCAGAACCGATGCTTAATAATAATATCTGTGACCCAGGGTGTAATTTAAGGAAATGTAACAAAAAGCAGCAAAACTGTCACTGAATTCACTGGAGTCAGAAGACAGTATACAGTTCTTAGCACTTAGGGCTTCTTCAAAGGATTTAGCACAGTTGATCACCGTCCTTTTGAAATGTTCTACCTCCCTCCTACTCTCTTTGTTCTCCAACTTTTTCTTTGTTCTTCCTGTCTCCTTGGCTAGTTCTTTGCATGCTGTTTCTCTGTTATATGTTGTTTGGGCCTGTGATTTGTCTTAAATTCTTTTCTCTTTTCAATTTGCTTGCTATCCTGGAAAATCCTATGCCTTTATGTGTTTTCTGTTCCCCATATATTCTCCAGGCAAGATCTTCATCTTGACCTTCAGGCCCATACTTTGACAGATCATGAGACAACTCCCACTGATAACTCAGATTCAACCTAAATCAATCTCATTATCTTCCAGCTGAACTGGCTGGCCTAATGTGTGATTCTGAAATTCATGCACTCAAGTTGGAAAATTCCCAGGAGTCATCTTCCTCTGCAGTACCATCTACTAAAACCTGATGAGCCAACTTCTCAAATACCACCCAAATATATTCTGGATCTTCTATTCTCACTTCCTCAGTTCAGGTTCCCATCATCTGTCCACCATCACCATCCCCAAACCCTCCCTTTCTACTTCTTGCACATCTCTGATCCAATTTCTTCGATGTATTTTCTACAACACAGAGCCTCTTACATTATCTCCAGCCTTCAACAATACAATACTGACTGAAGTTCACTAGTATGGCATAAGTACCCTTCATGGTCATATATTAAGCTACCTGTCCAAAGTCAGTCCTTAGTTTTGTTTCTTTTGCACTATAAGGTTTAGCTGTAATATAATACCAAGGCATAGTAAGATGTTTCACACTCGTGAAAAATACATGCATGGACATGTATTTTACTAGTTCTTTCTGCTTATCGAACACACTGTGTTAGTTATCTGTTGTTACATAACAAATCATCACAATCTAAGTGACATAGAACAAAAAATATTTATTATCTTTTAACTTCTGCAGATGAGCTATTCCAAGTTTGACCTATCTGGATCCTTTAATTCAGAATGACTCACAGGCTACAGTAAAATTGGCAGTCAGGATAAGAGCCCCACCTGGAGGCTCAACTGAAGAAGGATCTGCTTCCAAACACATTCAGTGGTTGTCAGCAGAATTTAGTTTTTGATTCCTACCTGGCTATTGGCCAAAGGCCCTCCCTCAAATCCTTATTACATGGGCCTTTTCATAGGCAACACTCTCAAAAATATGACAATTACTTCATCAAAGCCAACAATGAATAATGTCTTCTAGGAAGATGAAATTCACAATCGTATGTAACCTAATTACAAAAGGGACATCCCGTCATCTTTGCTGTGTTCTATTGCATTAAAACAAGCCACCAGATTTCACTCACACTGAAAAGGAGGGGATTACTCATGGATGCATGTACAGAGAGGTGGAGATTATTGGGAGCTATTTCAAAAGCCACTAACCATACTATCTAACCCCACCTTCCCCCACTTCTATCCATTGGCAACATCTACATCAAATTATTAAAGACTCATCTCAGTTATCAAGACTTCAGTTCGACAAAAAAGATTTCCCTGACCAAACCAGGCTAAAGTTGATTAATCTTTTCTTTGTGCTCTTTTTGTTTTGCTTTTGTTTTCTCATTTATTCAAATTTTATATTTAATTTTTAATTTTTTATTAGAGCATCATAATTGTACATAGTAATTGTATTAATTTTGACAAAATCATACATGCAGGGAATTTGATTTCAAACTTCATTCTACCCCCGTTTTCCTTCACTCTTCTCCTTTCCTGTTCCACCCCCTCTATTAAACTTCCTTTCTTCTACATATATATAAAAGTGAAATTTCTGCCAGGCCAGTGGCACATGCCTGAAAATCCCAGTGGATCAGTGGCTTAGGCAGGAGGATTGCAAGGTCAAAGTCAGCCTGTGCAACTTAGCAAGGCCCTCAGCAACTTAGTGAGACCCTGTCTCAAGATAAAAATATTAAAAGGGATGGGTATGTGACTTAGTACTTAAGCAACCCTGGGTTCAATCTCTGGTACCAAAATTTTAAAATAATGAAATTTCCTTTGGTATCCTTATACATGAATATAACATTATTTTGTTAAATTCATTCCATTTATCTTCCCCTTTCCCTTCCTTCCTTTTTCTCATTCTCCAGCATTTACTCCACTGATCTTCCCTGTATCTTTATGATATCCCCTCCCTTCTCCCACTGCCTTCTTTCCCTTATTTTGTTATAGCTTCAATATATGGGGAAAAAATTCAACCCTTGATTTTCTGAGTCTGGCTTATTTTGCTTAGCATGATTATCTCCTTTCCATGCATTTTCAGCAAATGCCATTATTTCGTTCTTCTTTATGGCTGACTAAAACTCCATAGTGTATACATACTGCATTTTCTTAATCCATTCATCTCTTGACAGGCATCTGGGTTGATTTCATAATTTGGCTATTGTGAATTGTGCTGCTATAAACATTGAAGTGGCTGTATCAATATAGTATGCTGATTTTAGATCTTTTGGATAAATACAGAGGAGTGGGATAGCAGGGTTATATAGTGGTTACATTCCTAACTTTTTGAGGAATCTCTACTCCAGAGTGGTTGCACTAATTTGCAGTCCCATCAACAATGTAAGAGTGTACCTTTTTGCACCTTTAACATTATTTTTTAATATTTATTTTTTAGTTGTAGTTGGACACAATAACTTTATGTTATGTGTTTGTTTTTATGTGGTGCTGAGGATTGAACCCAGGGCCTCACACGCTAGACAAATGCTCTACCAATAAGACACAACCCCAGCACTAACATTATTCTTAATTATTGTTCATATAATTGTCTTGACCACCAATACTTTATAAAAAGAATTTGTAGTGTGTTTTTTCTAACTTCTGGTAAGGTGGTCAGTACAAAGAATGTGCTCATGATAAGGGATAAATAATAAATCTTCAAGAATAAATAAAACCACATGAATTAAGTACTTGAAAGTATCTGAAAATACAGTATTCTCTATGGATTCTTGACAGCAAATGATCTGTTTAACATCTTAGTATATCATTCATGTTAGATTATAAATGACAGTCTTCTATGAGTGACAATTAAGGTGACACATTTGACTATCTCTATTATTTTAAAATTATTGCAAATGAAAAACAGCCATAAAATGAAATTTCTTGTGGCTAACATGTATAGTAGTTAAGATCATAAGCTTTAGCATCAGACTATGGGATGGAATTCCAACTCTGCCGCTTATCAACTGTATAGCTTTGGACATGTCACTTAACCCTTCTATTCCTTTCCTTACTGATCTGTGAAATGTGGATAAAAATTGGACCTGTGTCACAAATCTATTTTAAAGATTAAATAAAATTATATGAGGAAGGCTGTAAAAGGAGACTTGAATTCTTGGTGAATGTCAATCATTATTATTTCCACATTTGCTAAAATAGATAACCAGCGATATGTAATTAATTGAAAAAGGCAACTTGAAAAGGCATATTAAGAGCATTATTCTTGTTATATATAAATTATACTTAGTTAAACTATATGTTCACATATAGGGAAACTTTTGAAATATACACAGATTTTTACAATCATTATTTCCAGTGATTGGGAAAGAGGTGAATATGGTTACCTTCATTTGTTATTTTGCAGTCATTTGAATAATTTTGTTTGAATCATTCTTAATAAGCATATATCACTTTTATAACTTATTAGGAGTTGAACTCATTGCTTGAAAAAGATATATTTAAATCCTAGCCTTTAATACCTCAGAATGTGACCCAATTTGGAAGTAGGGTCATTGTAGATGTAACTAGTTAAGATAATGTTATACTGGTATAGGATGGACCCTTAATCCAATATGACTATTATCCACATAATAAGAGGAGAGACATACAGATACAAGGGGAGAACACCATTTGATCATTGAAGTGCTGCAACTACAAGTCAAAGTATACCAAGAACTCCTAGAAGAACATCAGAAGTTAAGAAGAAGCAAGGAAAGAATCCTGGATCTAAAAACACGTTGGTTTTAGGCTTCTGACCTCCAGAACTCTGAGACAATACATTTCTATTGTCTTAAGAGATCCAGTTGGGGGGATAGGATTGTGGATCAGTGGTACAGTGTTTTCGTAGCAGGTGTGAAGCACTGGGTTTGTTTTTCAGACCATAAATAAATAAATAAATAAATGAATAAATAAATGAATGAATGAATGTAGGTCCATCAACAATTTGAATAATATTTTTAAAAATATCCAGTTGATGTTTCTTTGTTAAAGCCATCTTAGGAAACTAACCCATATGCAAAATAAAATAATTAATAAAATTATAATCTTCTGGTGAAGGTTAAACTTCAGTTTCATTTTAACTCTTACCTTTCCAGCCATGTCTATAGACAATTCTCTTTGTAAATCTCACACAAATCTTTGACAAGCCATTCATGTAGTCATGGGAAGTCCTAAGAAATCTGAGAGCTATTTCTTTCATTCTGTTTCTCCATGGAATTTCTTCTATCCAATTTCTAGTCATGCAAGTTATATCAAGAAGGTAGATCATTAAAGGATAAGTAACATTTGATTGGCTGTTATTACAGTGTGTACTTAAAGAGAAATAGCAAGCAATTTGCTAAAGTATGTGACTTGAGTGAAACATGTTTTAGGTAAATAATTAGAAACAAAACAGAAAGCCAATTCATTTCTAGCCAGTTTTTCAACTGTTTAAAAGAATACAATAAAACTAATTGACCAAGATATGTTTCCTAACTACATCAAAGGTAAATTAAAATGGAGTCAATTAGAAAAATTGCTGCATAAAAAAGATATATTAATATAATTGTTAACTACTATACCTTATATAAAATGGACAAGTAGTTCAACACCAATTTTGGTAGGTAAGGTTAGAACTTCTGGGAAAAAAAAGGATCTTTAATGATGAAATTCCAAGTTTAATTTTATTTTCTTTCTTTAGCACTTTGTAGAAGAAGGAAGAGAGAGTCAACAATAAAGAATTTATTCTAGCTGGGCGCCATGGCACACGCCTATAATCTCAGCAACTCAGGCGGCTAAAGCAGGTGGATCATGAGTTCAAAGCCAGCCTCATCAGATTAGTGAGGCAGTTAGCAACTCAGTGATACACTTTCTCTAAATAAATAAAATATTAAAAAAAGGGCTGGTGATGTTGCTTATGGTTAAGCACCCTTGGGTTAAATCCCCAGTGCCAAAATTTAAAAAAAGGAATTGTCCTAGTCTGAATATGTGTAACCATGAAAATGCAAAAAAAAATTCAATCATTTGGATGAATAAAATATACACATGGAGCCATGGAATGAATAACCCCCAATAGCAGATCATACATTACTATTTCTTATCTTTGTCCATCTTTTTCACAAATAGCTAGCTATTCATCAAACAGACTTTCCCTCTAAGGATGAAAGAAATTCTGGAGATTTAAATTGAACTTAATCTATCATTGTTTCATTCTTTCTTCTGGTAGGATTGCTTGCCTTCATTAAAGGAACTTTCCAATTTAAGAGATTATTAGAAATAACTGAGAAGGTATCACAAAATATGGCAAGAATATTAGAACAGGTGAAGGAAAGGGCAGGGGAGGGAAGAGAAGGGGAGAAGATAAAGGATGGGAGGGAAGAAGGAAACTGAAAATACAATATATATTTTATTTTCTTTTTATCATTCATTTACATGTATCAAGTATTGACATGATGAGTACAGGAAAAGAAAAAAAAACATGTCACATTGTTCTGAAGTAGTTATTATTACTTATTGAGAAAGCACACCATCAATGTTTTCCTTCTCTGCTAATGCAAAGGTTAAAAAGGCTGAAATTTTCCTGTACCATGGAAATGTTTTCTAGGGTTAATAGGAACAAAGTGTCCATCTTTGAGTTATTTTAACAACTGAACTCTAGAGACTGAAGATAAACTAAAGTACAGTAAGGAAATATAATTGCATTGGACACTAATGTCATGAAGAGTTAATTAGGCTTCAATGGGTCATAACTTATTTTGAGAATGTGGCATTTCAGAAAACCACTAGATTGATTCATATTACCCTCAGACACTCAAGGTGTAATTGTTGTCATTATCATTTTAATTGACGCTGTAATTTAATGGATGTACGTGTGGTTGTTTTAAGGCCCTTTAAGCTGTTGCAGATTTTAATATTTGAAATATAGCCTGAGAAAACAATTATAAAATTTCATAGATTTGATATTGCCCTTTATGGATAATGATGATACTACCTTTTCATATTGTTATAATTGATATAACTTATGCTCAGATGAATTTATGCTGAAATGGTTTACCAAACTGCCTTGTATGGCATCAGATATCTTTTTCTTGGAGATCACTGGAATAATGTAAGGATGCCAACATTGCCACTATACTTCCACAATATACAATAGGAATATTGCAGAATAATGAAAGGAAAAAAACACACTTGCAGTAGTTTCTCCTTGGAAAACAATCTAGTTAGTACCAATTAGGGCAGGAATAATATTTTATTAGTGGTATACCTTGATTTTCTTGATTGCAAATGCTAGGTACCATATTATGCACACAGCTTGAAATATATGAAGCACAATGAAGAGAAAAGCTTACTTCCCTAAAATATAAAAGGAATGAGGAAACAGTTTTCGATGATCACACTTAATAATTTCAAAAGGGGTTATTTTCCACCCAGCAGTAGAATAATTGATAGATAATTACAAAAGAGGCTATGCCAGAATTATTGCTGGGCTCTTTATATCGAGCACAATGGTCTTTATATAGTGTTGGTAGGAAATCTATCATTTCCCTTGGGGTAATGGCCAGTTCTTTTACCACTGTAACAGCTTCAATGCCTCTGTTTCTAGACTTCCAGTTAGCTGCATTTGCTAAATCTTGAAAATAGGGCAAAGCATAAATTTCTAAGAGAAAAATTTACCTGGCTGTCTTCACTCTTAATATGTGAAGTGAGTTTCAGCTTTTGAGCCTGGCCACTCCTCTGGAACTGGCAAGGGAAGGCTGAATGTCATAACACTGCAACAGCTCTTAACTAGGCTGCACAAGCATTACAGGATGGCAAGTATCCAGGTCTCCCCCTCAGTGCTCATGTAATTGGTCTAAAACTGGGGCTTGGACATTTTTCATGAAGCTCTCCAGGTGATTCTAATATGCAGCCAGGGCTGTGAACCACTGCATTAGTAATTATTAGATCAGTTGTTAAAATACAGTCTGCCTAACATGGTTGGATTCTGTCAATGTCAATATCCTGGTGGTAATATTGTACTATGGATTTGGAAGAGGATGTCATTGGGAGAAATTGGGTAAAAAGAATATGGAATAGATTTCTCTATTACCATTTACAATTGTATGTGAATATACAGTTATTTCAAAATTATAAGTTTAACTTATGTTTTCAGTACTCTCCCAGTGAACTCCATTAGACTCACATGATACTTTTTTTTTTTGCTACCAGGAATTGAACTCAGGGGCACTTGGCCACTGAGCCACATCCCCAGCCCTGTTTTGTATTTTATTTAGACACAGGGTCTCACTGAGTTTCTTAGGACCTCACCATTTTTCAGGCTGACTTTGAACTTACAATCCTCCTGCCTCAGCCTCCAAGCAGCTGGAATTGCAGATGTGTGCCACTGCACCTGGCTCATATATCATTCTTTAAAATGCAAATTTCTGGGCTCCATCTCAGATGTAGCAAATAAGAATATCTGTGGGTAGGTCCTGGAATCAATAATTTAACAAGCTCTCTGGGTAATTTCTCTGAAAGTGAAGAAATACTGGTTTAGGTATTTACATGATTAGGTTTTTAGTAATACTGGGCACCTGGCTGGTCCTAAGTAAGCAAGAACTAGACATTTGACACTCTGTGTTCCCTACTCCATTCAGTATTCTCATGATATTCCATTTAACTTATCTCAAAAAGGGGCAGGGGTATATTTTATGATCATACTAAAGTACACTAATATACAAAAATATGATGAATTATTTCAATCATTCATTCAACACATTATTATTTGAGCAGCTACTATGTGCCAGATATAATTCTCTACATTTAGGAATAAAGCTAAAAATAACTTTTGTAAAACCAATTGCTTCAGGCATTGTGGCAAATTCTACATGCATTTCTTATTTAGGCCTCAGAACTAGCCTAATATAGGTTCCTTTATTCTCTCTACTTTTCAGGAGAACACTGAAACAGAGAGACTTAGTTGTGTATATGTACATTGCTTATATACATTATGGATCTTAACTATTGTTTTAGTCAGTTTCTTTGTTGCTGTCACTAAAACACCTGACAAGAACAATTTTAGGGAAGGAAAAGTTTATTTTGGGCTCAGAGTTTCAGAGGTCTCAGTCCATAGATAGACAGGTCCTTTCTTAGGGCTCCAGATGAGACTGAACATCATGGCAAGAGTGTGGTGGAGGGAAGCAGCTTATATGATGATCAGAGAGCAGAAAGAGACTCCACTCACCAGGTGCAAAATATATTTCCCAAAGGCATGCTTCCACCTCTTCCAGCCACACCCTACCTGCCTTCAAACATCACTCAGTTAATTCCATTAGGAGAGTAATTCACTGATTAGGTTAAGGCTCTCATAATCTGATCATTTCTCCTCTGTACATTCCTTCATTGCTCACACATGAGCTTTTAGGGGACACCTCACATCGAAACAATAACAACTATGTAAGTTATGGATCTAGAAGTAAAATTTAGAATCTGAAATCAGAGGCTGTTTCTTTGTGGTAAAATATACATAACATAAAAATGCCATTTTTAAGCTTGCATTTCAATAATATTAAGTATATTCACATTATCATGCAACTATCATCCTCACCCACCTCCAGAACATTTTTAACTTCCCAGGCTATAACGCAGTTCCTATTCAACAATATTAGAGACTGTTTTTATGACACAGTGTATGAACACCTAAAAAAAAAAAAATTCCAGTCATAGAACTTTAGACAAACAGAAAAGAAAACAATATGCAAAAAAAGTCCTTTGCTGGAATTTCCCCAATCACATCATGTAGACAAGACCCTGTGTGTGAACCCAGCCGGGATCTGGCTGCATTTTTACTGAATTTTAAAGAAGTAATTATCAGCACTATTGTGTAGTGATCAAAAACCCAGCTGTAGAACCAGGCAGCTCAGTTGTAAAGCCAGGGTGGTCACTTATTAGCTGAGAACTAATAAATAATTTAACCTATTTGTGCTCCAATTACTTCTCATTTGTGAAATAGGCATACTAATAGTGCCAAATGAAGGCTTTATTGTGAGTATTAAATGAAACATGCAGAATATTGGGTAGCATCTCCTTAGTGCCACTACTCATCTCACACTCTCCCAGTCAAAAGTTTGTAATTTTCTCAATTGTCAATTTTATTTATTTCATTTCATATACATCATTTTGCCACATCTTTTTGGCTGGTTGTCAATTTTATAGTTCAGTAGTTAACACAGTATCTTACAACCTCAATTTATTTTATTATAATTCTTTCAAAAAATAGAATAATCAACGTGAAAAAAATTTCAAGCACCGAATTCGCTCTTGAAAAAAAGAGTAGCTTCTCTAAACCTGTAATATTTGAGCAGAAACTACATTGCTTCCATGAATACATGCTTCTGTTTTTCTTTTGCTTGAATACAAAATATACTGTTGATGGCAAACTCACTAGCAATCTAAATATATAATTAATTAGAGGAGCAAATTGAAATTGACCATATCTCTCAGATCTTTGATTTAACAATGACTTTTCAAATGGTCATAACAATTACTTATAATGTAAGCATACATTTAAATGCAAGACAGCATTCACTGGAAGTACAAAAGAGAAGCCAGGCTCCCACAATATTAAAATGCTAACCCTGCTTCTTTAAGCAAGCACAAGTCTCTTTCTATTGTCAGCAGCTGTCTTCTAGGACAAATAGGTATTTTATAAAAGAAAAAAATTATCAAAAACATTTCCATGAAACGTACCTCTTTTGAAAAATTACTCCTTGAATTTGAGTAAAAGAATTCTTTAGAAGCCAAACTGTTGAGATGATTCATCTGCACAAAAGAAAAATGCTATTCAAGAAGCATATTTGAAGATATGTCA